>NC_043978.1:30998685-31083395 GCF_902148855.1 Sphaeramia orbicularis
TTTTTAAAGCTCAAATCGGTGCTGTCTTAGAAATTCTTGCAAAAACATTGAATAATGAATTGATAACTGAAGCTGATGAAGTAGTCACTTAGATAATTCATTAAGATTTATAGACAACCAAACCTCTCATTTCTGCTCTAGCTTTTGAGGGCTCGCATACATTTCACCTTAAATGGAAATGGCTGAATGCCCACGCTTTTCAAGGTAAATTTTTGCCTTTAAATGTACCGTTAGTCGAAGATACCAAAAGAGACAGATGTAAATAGAACTGTCAGAGACTTATATGATATCTGTAGGATTAGCAGAACAGCAGCGGTCTTCATCCTCCTTGTATTTCTGTCTGAGATCCGGGTTTAGGCTGTAATGCTATCGCCGGGGCTTGTTTCTTCTCCAGTATTTTATGGGGTTTTATAGGCTGTAATGAATCACTGTGATCTCTTGTCTCTGCAGTGGCTCCAGCTGGTTAAAACTGTAGAGCAGATACAGATGTAGAGTGGAAATGATGTTCACTCTGTACTATAGGTAGGCATTTATTTTAGATGTAGATATGGTAAGTTATATCCACAACAGGGAGGGAAGTCACTACTGTGTGATTGACAAAAGCAGCAGAAATACAGATTTAATTAAAGAAAAAAAAAGTATTTGATCATGGTGGAGGTGCTGCATCATCTGAGGTGAATTAAAAAGGCTTGTTTGATTCAGGATTTTGTTTATTTCTCAAATTTTAGGAAATTTGTCTTGGGCTTCATCTCTTGCTACATTTCTAAACATAACGTGCCCACACTTCAAAACCCTCAGCCTTCAATCCACGCCAGGGTTTCTTTATCATTGACTATCTGCTGCGCCCCCTCCAATTGAGAACTACTGGTCCACGCCAAAATTTTTGCTTATACAGACATACGACAAACCGATGACAATACCCTACGGTGACGATCAAGGGTAAAAACCATTAAGAAACATTAAACATGCTTAAAAGATAGTAACACAACAACAGGGGATAAAGATAAGCACAATTAAAACCTAAAATCCAAACATACAATTTAAAACTAGAAAAGCACTCAGAGAGCAGAGACCTCCGCCAAGGCAGATCAGCCCCGCCCCCCCCAATCACCACCAAAATTTAATCATTTGTTCCTTGTGCCAGTATCAACATTTCCTGAAATTTTCATCCAAATCCGTCCATAACTTTTTGAGTTATCTTGCACACGGACAGACAGACAGACAGACAAACCGACGCCGGCAAAAACAAAACCTCCTTGGCGGAAGTAAAAAACAGGAGAAGGTGAGTCAGTGATGTCACCCATTGGTTTGTGAACCTATAGTAGAACTGGAAGATGATTCAGTATTTTTCTACAGTGTGTCGGTCATGTGTTGTTGGTTCTGGTGGTCTGAGTGGAAGATGTACAAGGATGGAAATGGGGAGTGTAAATGACATAACTGGATAAATAAATATACCATGAAAACGTTGACTACCATTGTAATGGTAAACACCACCAAACTGGACAACCTAGTGGTGAAAAGATCACACGATGACCTTTAGAGATAAAATCACAATCCAAGATCTGAATTACATTATCATCATGTTCTCGCATCTTGTTAAACTGTAAATTTTCCACTGGTTTTTGGAGGCGGAGCTTGTGGGCGCTGGCTTTTTGCTGCTATCATCTGACTAGAAACGTAGCATTTTTGCATCATTTGGGACCAACATTACAATAATTTTGACTCCATATGAAGTAAACACTATTACACAATATAATGAATCAAAAACATTTTAACACTAGAAGCATCAGTGTACATCAGACTCACTGTATGTCAGAATGCAAAAGTTGGACCTACAGGTGATGGATAATTCTTCACCAAATCAAAGTTAGACAAACTCTGCTAAAACCAATCTCTTTCCTGTGGACAGATGCTAAAATCTTGTCGATTCAAACAAACTCCTTAGCCTAGTGGTCTGTAATACTACAAAACCACAGGTTAGTGCAACACTCTAAAACACAGAATTATGCTGATAAACAAGCATTTGACTGGCATTATAACAGGCTGCCTAGTTATTTTCATGTTTTCTTTGCAATATAAGTGTCAGAAAATGTCTTTTTTGCCAATTCTTTTGCACCGTTGTTTTCAGGAAGAATTTATCTTTCAATATCTGGCCATTAATTATCATTATTATAAATAGCAAATGCTTAAAACAGTGAGCTTTAGTAAAAAAGAAAAAACAGACCTGAAGGTTTTAGCATATTTATTATCAGATACAACTGTAAATGTCCATAACGAAACTTTTTGAGACTGCAAAAATAAGCTTTCAACTATTTTACATCTGCTCAAACATGCTTTTTGGTCTTGAACATTCAGTATCCATATTATGGCATCATATTTTTGTTGTAATAGAGTCCCACATTGCTGCCGTAAAGCGTTATATAGTGTCTGAAAGCTCAAGATCTGTGCTTTCTGATGCCATTTGAATTTTGTGGATAGTGAAAACAGTTGAAGTAATTTGAATGCTGGAAAGTGCAAAATGGAGCACCGGAGAGATTTCCGTTGTTAAAGGGTTTCATGTAAATATCAGTTGTGAATGTCTTTCTACATTCTTATATGGCAGTTTTAGTGAAGAAAGAATAATTATGAATCATGTTTTTTCTTCAGGTCGGGTAACTAGAAAACAATCCATTAAAATAGTAAAAATAATTAAGATGTCATTTTTGGCCATATCGTACATACAGAACAGACCGTAGACGCCTGTGCTTTATTCTAGTGTGACTGATGTCTCTGTTGTCTTCAACCACATTCTTAACTTTACTTGTATCCAGTTGCAGTGCCTGCTGCGTGAAGCAAGTGACACATCTGTTTGCGCTTTTCCACTTGTTTTTTTCTAGTAAATGTAAAACAGGCCTGAAGGAATTTGCTCATATACTCTGTAGCTTTTTTTTTCTTGTAACCATTCAACACCACCCTCATCTGGGGTCAAAATAATTTCACGAACATGGCTAATAACTTTAAAATACTTTGGTTTGTGACAGCTGAATTAAGAATTAAATGAAGAAAATATATTTTAATTGGTTTAATACATTGCTGTGATGTAATGAAACTGATTTGATGATAATTCTGTTATTTCTCAAAGAAGTCAAGTCACATTTCAGCAATAAAAACATCAACCATCAATGAGGCATATTTCTTTCTTTCTTTTTTTTTTTTTTTTTTTTTTAAGAGTCGGTCTCACATCAGCTTAGTTTAAAAGCTCCATGATGTACTGACTAAAATGAGCATTTCTCTCAAAATGATGGCTGTACTAATCCAAACACATGGATTCACATATCTGATGTGTGAATTACTGTTGCAGCCTATCAGTGGATCACTGACATTATATTTCTTGTTTTAGATTTAGCATAACAGCTGTCGACTACATAATTACAGAAGGAAAACAGATAGGGGCTGCACACCCCTAGAGGAGGTAAAGAGTGCTATCATTAGAGGTAAGAGATGAAAATCCATCAGAAAACTGTCAAAGTTAGAAAGACTGATGTGTCGAGTTATAAGTGGATGTTTCTCCAAAGAATAAAAGTTTCGCTCAATAGAAGATTTCCATGTCTGTGTCTTAATCCTAGACACTTGGCAGACCATCTCCAGCCTTCAGAATGGAAGATATATTAGTTGGAATATTTGTTTCTCAACACCAATAGCATCACAGTGAGAGATTTAACTATTAATGATTATATTTAGACTCACACTTTATAGTCTGATGCAATAGTAACTATTTTCCCAATGACGCAACCCACACTTTCAGATGGATTAGTTTAACAAGGGGCCAAAATCAACTTTTTTTTCTCACTTTTTTGGACTCCATATTAATTTAGTTAGACATAGAGTTTAGGTTTCGGTTAATAGAATCCATCCTTAACCCATAAAGACCCTCACATCCACCAGCGACCAAAATCATCTACTGATCTAAAATGTTTAATACCTGTTAATTCACTAATCCTATCAATACATGTAAATAATTGGTATAAAATACAGTTTGTCATCTTTTCATGGTTATCAGATATGACCCATCTGACGTTCAGAGGCTCCATACTGACATCTTCTACAACATTGATTTACTAGTAAAACCCATGGAGTTTGATAGATAAAAGTGGTTGTAGACAGTTGTTTTATGTTCAAAAAATGATATATTTTACTAAAAAAATCACTTTTTCTTCAGTTTTGTCAGTTTTTTGGTATAATATCCCTCAAGTTCTGAGCTTTTATGAAAACCTGTATGATCAGTACTGTAAATATTGGAAAATAGCAGATTTTTGAAGAACTGTTTTACAAATTAAATGTTGTACTTGTGGTTTCACTCACTGCTTGGTTGTTTATATTTGTATTGGTTTGGGTATAGGACATGTATTAATAATGATGTCATGACTAAAACTGGGTCTCCTCCATCCATTGTTGTGATTGACCTAAATTATATGAACTACTTTTCAGAGGGATCATACAGATTCTGCAAAATAAATAACAGCACTTTCAAAACTTTCCTACTGTAGTGCATTAATGTCACTAGCACATATCTCATGGTTAGTGAGTTTTTTTCAGTCCGTTTATAGTAATATTTTAACATTTGTCCAAATTAAAGTGTTGGAGTTTACTCTGCATTAACTTGGAGAGTTTGTATAACGTGTTTTTGCTGAAAAACTATGATAAAGAGTTACTGTAAGTCCAGGAACTGCAGATCTGACTTCTGAAGTGAGTCTGTTTCACACAAATGTTTAAGAAGTGAAAAGTGAAACCAAAACTGATTAATTATGAAACAAAGACAGGATGAAATAAGCAGCTGTATGTACATGAAAACAGAGGATGTGCTTGTAGTTATTTGGATATTGTTTTGTATTATATTGTATTATATCAATCTATAATGATGCAAAAATGCAGAGTTTCTGGTCAGATAATGACAACAAAAAGCTATCACATCACACACAAGCTAAACATCCAGAAACAAGAAAACTAGAGGAAAACTTGTTCTAGTTGAATTGTAACTTGCCTGCATTTTTATAAGTGATGAGAATATTGTGATTCAGACAGATTGAAGAACTCAGTACTGAATATGGGGATTTTCCTTCACTAACTTGAGTTTTTAACATACAACTTTGTGATGTTTCCACAGAAATCTAATAGTTCTTCAAATGATCTTTTGACCTGTTCTTGTTTCTTGAGTATTTTTCAGCATCAGATGTTCTTAATTCATATGTTACTTGAGAAAACTGGAATTTTGTCATCATTAAATTAGATACAGCTTATTAAATTTGTGTAGCAACCCTTTCATTAATGTTTTGGCTCATTTTAGGCACACATGAAAAACCATGATGGATTTAAAAGTCACAATTACGACAAATGTTGACTTTTTCCTATTTACACTGTGATCCAATACTTGTTTCCAAAGCTGAAGAAATGAGTCCACAGGCTGTTATCATGGAGATAAGCAGTCATTAGCTCAGAAATGGAGCTAACATCAATAAACAATCAGCTCCCAGCAAAACCAACTCCGTGGAAGCTAATGTAAGACTTACATATTGAACCTTTAATCGGAGGTAATTGGTTATTTTCAATGACAGGCTGTTAAACGGTGTTAAAGGCAAGTCTGGGGGTTTGTCCTCAGTCCACTGTGGTGTTGGTGTTTCCCCCTTAGCAGCACCTCTCTCCATCCGGACCGACGGTAAACAAGTGTGTTTCCAATTATCCATCTAAGTCAGCTGACTGGTATTGTTGATAAAAGTGTGTCTGTGCCATCAGTTCCTCATATCTGTGTTGTGGAGCTCAAAGGGAGGGCGCCCGGTGAGCTGAAATGTGCATTAGTTTAACTGGGTCTGTAAAGATGGTAAGGCCCTTTTTAATTGGCAACACAGATTGCCTCAGTCATTACAGAAACTGGTTTAGTTTTACTTTAGTGAGGCCAGATGCTGGGTGAGTGCTCCTCATGAGACCCGCCGTAGAGCCAGGCACCAGTTTAACTGAGCAGGGATTCTATAGATGGGTGTGTGGCTCACAAACAAGCAAACAAAACGTAAGTGCATGCCAGCTTGTAAAGGCAGTGGCTGGGTGTAAATTCTTCTCACAAGTGTGGTTGTGCTGTAAAATGGAAAAATATACCATGACGCTGCTGTTAAATTCTTTAATGGCAAGTTAAAGTGAATATTCTAAGTGTGAGAGAAGACCTGTTGACGTCAGTTTGTCCACATGCACTATGGAGACAGCAAACTGTTAGATGTTGCTTATGGTATGTAAAGAATCTACACAGACAGATATGATAAATAAGGAAAATCACATTGTATCTTTGTTTGTATTGTAATGTATTAACTGGGTGATAATACTGCCCCCTCTGTTCACAGTAAATACATTCAAATTTTCTTCCATAAGGCATTAACCCTTTCATGCATAGTGTTCACTCCAGTGGACAGTTATTCTACAGCTGTTTTCTTGTGTATTCACAGGTTTTGTTGTTTTAGTTGCATAATCAGCTGACACAGTGGACAC
This sequence comes from Sphaeramia orbicularis, assembly GCF_902148855.1. Taxonomy (NCBI): domain Eukaryota; kingdom Metazoa; phylum Chordata; class Actinopteri; order Kurtiformes; family Apogonidae; genus Sphaeramia; species Sphaeramia orbicularis. The sequence goes on from NC_043978.1 coordinate 31,005,196, forward strand.
TTATCCACCATCCAATACACTGCAGTTCATACCATTACTGTAACTTTCCTGTTCTTGATAAACCTGATCTGCAGTGATATGTTTGAGTGTAAATCAGTAGTTAATTGTTAGACTGTAATTAGCAGATTTTTTTTTTTTAAAAACAATTTTTTTTTTTTTTTTGCATATTATCTCCATGAACTAGGAAGATTATTACTGTTATTAATTATTTAAGGAGAAGGGGTGGGATTTAATAAGTTATGCTTCTTCTCACTCTTTTTCGAATATGCATTATATGTCTTATGTTTAAGTGTTTTGTTTATTTTCTTCTGTTTTGATATTCATATTCGAAATAAATACATCAGTCAATCAAATCAATCAAGTGAGTCCTAACTAGTATTAGAGTTTGTTATAATGTAAGAAAACATCAGATTAGCAGCATTAAAAATGTTTTTATTTCATTGTTTTCATATCACTTTCTGATATTGGGTTTTAAATACATGTTTCTGTGCTTCAAGAATAAAATGCATGGTGTAGCCGAGTGGACATTTTTGTCAATCCATGAAAAAAAAAAAACTCAACTGCATTGTTTTTTCATGACTGATAATGAAAATGATTAATGATTAATAAAAACATTCAAGAAAAGATCTCGACAAAGGTTCTAATAATTCATGCATGAAAGGGTTAAAGTTATAAAGATTAAATGCACGCAAGACATTCATGCATTTTCTATGTATTTAACCTTTCTGAAGTGATGTATCACTATTTATAATAATAGTATAATCTGCATTTTGCATTCTTCATTGAAAATCTGTTTCTTTTTCCTAAATTTCATTTAACAACCTTGTAGATGTTTATAAAAGCTTAGAGTAACAGGTTACATGACAGCAGAAAAGCAAAAGTGACGTTTTTAACAAAATATCTCATTAAGTGAACACAAAACAAGTGTCTACAACCAATGTCATTTGTCAAACTACATGGGTTTATTTATGAATTGATGTTGCAGAAGATTACGGTGTTTCCATGTTCACTTCCTAGCCTCTGAACATCCAAATAAGACACATCTGATGCTGCTGAAAAGCTGAGAAACTGTATTTTACCAGAATTACCTGACTGTTCTGATAGGATTAGTGGTTCAAAAGGTATTAAACATTTTACATCAGTAGATACTTCTGGTCACCAGTGGATGTTTAGGTATTTGACGGTTAAAATAATTATTTCCATTAAGTTTGAAGACTGAATTTAGTCTTGAGTGGAAGTTGAAGAAACCAGATGTGTTTTAGCTGACACTGAACCCAATAAATCTAAAAGAAAAATGCATATAGTATTGTCCGTTCCTGTGTGTCTCCTGAATGGTTTTGTCTTGAATTGATACTGTGATGAAGTGCTTTGTGAAAATGCGACTCTCTGTCTATATTCACGACAAATACGCTCTGTCACATTAAATTCCCGCCTAATTAGTGATGAAGTTCTCCGTATCGTGTTTAATTTGAGCCTAATTGAAAGGTTTTTCAGAAGACTTGCTCCAAGTCTCAGAGGAAGCTCTGAAATAATGGAACATTGAATCATAATTTCCCCAACGGAGAAGGCTTTAAAGCTATTATTTTACCCTTGTGCTAATTTGGTCTTTCTGCTCTGCTCTCCTCCCACAGACAGTAGAGAATGGGCTGTGTCCAATGTAAGGATAAAGAAGCAGCTAAACTCACCGATGACAGGGAGACCAGCCTCTCACACAACTCGGGGTACCGTTATGGGTCCGACCCCACACCTCAGCACTACCCCAGCTTTGGGGTCACCACCATCCCCAACTACAACAACTTCCACAGCGCAGCCACGCAGGGGGTGACGGTGTTCGGAGGAGTCCACACGTCCTCACAGTCAGGGACGCTGCGATCCCGAGGGGGGACAGGTGATCATTTAGGCTTTTAGAGTCTTTTAGTTATATATAAATCATGTTAGCTGCCTGTGGATGCGTGAAAGATGTGCAAATGTAAAGCGAATCATTGTGTTCATCTGGTGCAGGGTGTTGGAGACTGTGACCATTTCTGGCATCATTTTATAGAAATGCTTTGAATGCTTTAAATTTTCTAAAGAAAATAAATGGTACATGTAGGGCTGGGCAGTATACTGAATTAATTTGATTTGTTTTCATAATTTTTGGTTTCTGAAAATTGTGAAAATTCCTGAATTGCAAAGTTGAGATTTTCCCCCTGGAGATGTTTCTTGCTAAAAAATAATGAAAACTAAAACCTTTCTGCTACTTTTCATATATTAATGTGTGAAAACGCTTCTCCAGTCATGTGGCATTTAGTTTTAATAAGGAGAATATTTTTGAAACGTGTTGCATCATCACTTCCTCAGGCAGAAAGCAATTGATTAAAAGTCGTAAATCTGACATGAGCCTGAAGGAAATATTGTAACTTCTTTCATTTTTTGGTCAGCTCCCCCAGCTCTAGTAACATGCTAGTTATATTATATCTAGTTCCATGTAACAAGAGTTAGATGGTTCAGTTGCAAAATAAATGTATTCGTGATCAGATACAGTCACTTTTTAGTCCAAAGATTATAATGATGACCAAAATACAAAACCTCCTATCTGAAAAAATCACTTTTTTCAGGAAACAAAAAAACGTGTATCCTGGAGGATTCTGTTGGGTTTCTGTAAATTGGCTTAGAGTCTGGTTTTGACCAACTCTATATGTAAAGTGTCATGAGATAACCTTTGTTATGATTTGGCGCTATATAAATAAAATTTGATTGATTGATTGATTGATGGTTTAGTTTTATTATAGTATGGTCTTTATTGTTGTTGTTGTCAGGTGACCTTCATGTCATAAGAAAGGGCGGGATTTTCTTGCAGATAGACTGAAAATCTGGCGTCATCCTTGTTCTCACCATTTAATGTGAAAACTCAAAATCTAAACATTTGCAGATAGGACGTTTTGTTTTTTGGCCATCGATAAGTAGAATCTAAATACTGACCACGTATGTCGATGGACAAGATCACCTTTCAGTCCCAGTAAAACCAACCATATTGTCTTTAAAATTTGTAAATATGTGAGGTTTTCATGTGCTGATGTGAAGATTGTTTTAGAGTCTGGTTTGCACTGCACTAAAAAGACACAGTTATTTTTGTTTTATAGTAATATTATTACAGAAAAGTTTCAAAAACTCCATGTTATATGATGATAGAACTGATTTGATTCAATAGTTGCATAGCTTTGTTTAACTTTCTCCTTATAATTATACAATGTTTTGTCAGAAGTATGAGATAGGTACAAGATGAGTCAGGTCTCTAGTTTGTTGTTGTTTAGTGAATGTAATCTGTTCAACATCTTTTAAGCTTCTTGTTTTTATATCGAACATTTACTTGCACTCAGACTTGATTTAGAAACCACTGAATATGTCACCACCGTAATGCACTGAAACGTGGGTAACTGAGTTATTTCAGGTGGGTTAATAGCCTCTAAAGACAGGGTGACCTTGTAAGGGGAGGTATGTTCGTGTCATTAAATGAGGGTCAAGTTTCAAACGGAGCCATAAAACGTCAATCTAAGCGGTAAAACCCTAAACTCTTCGACCGCTTTAGAGTCTCTGGCACTGATCCAGTGTTCAATAAAAGACTAATGTTGGCTGAGCAACACCAATATTTTAATCTGGTTTTGTCTAGTGGCAGGATTTTACTAAGATAAAGCTATTAATGTCATAAAGGCTGGAATTGTAACATTGTTTTTTCTCTTGTGTGGTGATAATGTGGTCTTGTGATGAACTCTTCTCGCTCCAGAAGATGAATGTCTCCTGGCTGAAAGTGAATAGAAAACACAGTGACCTAAATTATCCCTGATACTCTGATGAGCGCAGAGATCAGACGTTGTGCTGAACAGTGCAGAAGTAGGCTTTACCGACTGAAGGCTTTAAAGGTACATACATGTGATGTGCAAATTAAAAGCATCTCTTGCTTTGGTGTCAACTTAGGCTCCTTTTTTCTTGAAGGAAGATCTCCGTACAGATTAGAAAAACCCTCTGCGTTTGTGGAGTCAGCACCAGCAGAATATCATGAATATAAAATTGCTCCAGGCGGTCTGAACAAACAGCATACATATCTAAAATCGCAAAAAGAGGAGAAAAATAAAACATGATGACTGATTAAAAGCAGAAACTTCACATGACCCAGCTGTGAACACATAAACATGTTTGCCTTTAACTGTGGAAGCCCTTTTGTTGACATTCTCTGCATAACGTTCAGTCCTTGATAGTGGCACTGAGTGTCCAGGGATGATTTAGATCAAATCAGAAAATGAAATCATTTTACAGTTTCAGACTTATTAAGAGATACAGGGGCTCAGGGGCCGTCCCAAATCACATCAGATAAATGTGATTGCCCTGCCTAATCTACCTAGACCTTCACAGCGTTAACTGTTCATCCACCAGTCACAGAAAACCTTTTTCTTTTTTACATACCTCCATGTGTCTGTACCATGGGTGTCAAACATGTCCAAAGACAGGCACTAATAGGTTAACTGGTTAATCTAAATTGCCCATAGGTGTGAATGTGAGAGTGACTGGTTGTTTGTCTCTGTATGTTCAGGTTGTTATTGAAAATGAGAATCAGTTCTCAAGTAACTTATCTGGTTAAATAAAGGTGAAATAAAATAAATGTGGCCCGTGGGCTATAACTGATCCGCCAAACGTTCCTATCTGGTCAAACTCATTTTAGTTCCAAACTCTAAATTCCTACAATATTATGTCTGTTACTTATGTTTTGTGCCTTTGTGGATAATGCACATATATAAATGATAAGCTGAGGCATAATGTTGTTAAAATTCATCCCACTCCTTTTCAAATGTTTTCTTTTCTTTTTATATAATTTTTTTGTGGTTTGGTTTTAATGTTATATTCAAAATAAATAAACAAACAAAATTGCACTTATTTTTCTTAAGAAATTTCAGGTTTTTCAGGTTATTCACTGTTTTTGTTTTTTGAAAGGGTATTTTGTAAATGTAAAAACTTTCAGAATCTAATTTAACTTTTTAGCACTTAAACACAGGGAAAAAATTGCAGTTCTTATTTTTTATAGGTTATTATGCTGTTATTTTACTGATCTAGCCCACTTGAGATCAAATTGGGCGCTATGTGGCCCCTGAACTCAAATGAGTTTGACACCCCTGGTCTATACAGTTTGTCCATCAGTCACAGTCACATTTAGAATAACATTTCTCAGTTGTTTCCAGTCAGATTGTTGATTGAAACATGGTCTGTAGGTTGTTATTATAGAGCAGCTGCTTATGCAAAGGTCGCAGATGTGTCATTGGACTGTTTTGGTTCATGTTAAGCAAATGACAGTTTTATTTTTGACCTTTTTTCATTGCACATTAAAGTAGTGCTGCACATTCTATGGGTTCAATATCATTCTTGCAATGTACGCACATGCAGTTCTCACAATGTGATGACAGTTTAGCCAATTACCAAATGAACTGAGGTTTGCTCCTGTCATCTCTGTTTGGACTGAGGTGAAACAAAAAGTCATAAGTCGGTCTCTTTCTGGTTTTGCAAAACAACTACTTCAATAAAATCCAATCTGTTCATTTCGATTTTATTTATATAGCCTAATATTACAGATCAGAGCCTGTTACTGTAATGCTATAATAAAATATTGAACACAACATACAGTACAATTCAGTAGAGGTCAATGTCATGAGTTTTAGTCTTTGCTTGTGCAAATAGTGCAATTCAGTGACATAAGTGATTGTATATATTGCTACTTGCTTACTTTTGTGTGCACATGATGGTGTAGCTTGACATCTCGTTGTACTTGTATAACGACAATAAAAGGCTTTCTATTCTATTCTTTCTATTTTCTATAAATATGTTTTTTTAACAAACTAATAAACATACTGTCACTGCACCAAATAGGAAGTAGAAAAGTGTTATAAAGTAAATCCCTGATCACATATGTTGGACTTAAGGAGAAATGGAACATCTGACACCAGTTTGGTGTGTGTTTTGTCTGAAATAAACTCATTATTTGGTGGCAATGGGACATTTTACAAACTCTGCATCAACAAAAGTTGGTGCAAATAGTTTATATACAAATCACTTCCTTTAGGTTTTTTTATTGATTGATGGTTAAGGATTCAGATGTATTTATTCAGGTAATTGGACCTAGTTTCAAAGATAGTTAATTTCAGACATGGATAATTAGTTGCACTTGCCAGGAAAGGGGCAGGGATATTAGCTAAATAATAAGTTATAAAATCTACTATTGGTGTCCCTGTAATGCAGATTAATGATAATGAACAGAGACAACAGTTTAATCCACTTTGCCTGTTTAAATACCTACTTATCTCCAGTATTTTTTACCCTTCGTCTCTGGAGTAAACAGACCAGACAACAATAGAATCTGCAACAAACTCTGAGTTTTCTTCACTACGTCCTCAATGTGATGATCTGGCATGATTCTTATGTGGAGTTCAAGATAAAACTCAAACAAAAATATACCAAAAAAGAAAAAAAAAAAAAAAACCTGCAAAAGAATGTGGTTGTAGTCTAGCAGACTGTGATGCTCCAATACTCCCTGTATTTGTGGATCTTCTAGTTTGTGACTAAAACTCTGATTTATGACATATTGTCTGGCCTTTGTCATTATGAGTCAAAGTCACTCAAACATGACCTGAAAATAAATAAGCATTAAGACAAAAACACTGAGGGAAGGAGGTTTGTTTGACAATGTGTAGATGGTGAGTAAACCACTTGTAAACCTTTTCTTTATTGTTTATTGTTGTTTTCTTTGCAGATGCTCCTCATTTCAAAATCCTCTCAATTATAAAAGAGTGATTCATTTTTTCCAAATTATCTTGTGAAAATTCCTGCATTTTTTCCACAACTGTGCAGCCATGCAGAAAAGGAGGATTGTTTTTTTTTTTTGCTACATAACATATGGTCCACGTGTTATAGACAGATGAACAAACCCAGCGTACCACTTCATCCATTCAACCAACATATGCAAATGTTTTCCTTCCGCAGGGGTGACTCTGTTTGTGGCTCTTTATGACTACGAAGCCAGGACCGAGGATGACCTCAGCTTCAGAAAGGGGGAGCGGTTCCAGATCCTCAACAGCACGTAAGTGTGAAAACATGTGGATGACAGCATTAAGGGAGGTGGTCTTACCCCCCCCCCCCCCCCCCCACACACACACACACACACACACAAACACACATGCACACACACACACACACAACTATTCTGTTGTGTGGATTGAAAAGGCTATAGAATGAAGGCACATAACACATAAAGTCTGACACATCTGGTATGTCTTAGTGTTAACTTACTGACACATCACAGAAATAAAAACAGGCTTTGGAATGACTTAAACAATACAAACATGATGTTAGGCAGATACACTCCAAAACCATGTCAGTCCCCATAGACCACTATGTTTAACCAAGTTTACAACAGAAATAAATATGTTCACAGACTTTAAAGAGACAATTTTAGCAGTTTTTACTTATTTACCCTTTCATGACTACTGCACTAAGGAGGAAGTTTTATATACAATGGCAGCAGTCAATGACAGGTCAGTTTCTGTTTATTTTTTATTTATTTATTTATTTATTTCAGTTTCTGTTTATTGAATTAAACAATATTGTAGATGCAGTTGACAATTTGCACTAACAAGACCAACACAGGATACTGTCATTAAGATTAGCAGAACTTAATTACAACACCCAGTTTGTTGGCGTAACACTCATCAATACTGTGTCATATGATCGATCGGTTTGCCTGCTCATGTGATGATGTAAGTCTGACGTAATTCCCAGGTCCAAACAGTCAACAACAGCTAGGCCTGTATCTTCATTTACTGTAACTGCGTTCTTAAATGAAGCTCCAGTTAGAGTTCAGAACAGGCTAAATGAATTTATTTAACCTGTAAAGATCCAAACAGCCTCTGGCGACCAAAAGCATCTACTGATCTGAAATGTTTAATATCTGTTGATCTACTAATCCTATTAATACATGTAAATAATTGGTGTAAAATACAGTTTGTTGTCTTTTCATGGTCATCAGATATGACCCATTTGGACATTCAGAGGCTCCATAGTTACCATAGAAACACAGCTGTCTTCTACAACATTGATTCACCAGTAAAACCCGTGGAGTTGGATCAATCACAGTGGATGGAGATACTTGGTTTATGTTCAGTTAATGATATATTTTGTTGAATAAGTCACTTTTTCTTCAGTTTTCTCTGTTTTTAATATTATAACAATAAACTTTAATCTGAGCTTTTATGAACATGTATATGCTCAGTAAATTAAATACGGGAAAATATCTGATTTTCACTGGAAAAATGCAAAATACAGAGGATAATATGATAATAAATGGTGATAAATCAAGTAAGAAAGGTTAAATAGAGAGAAAAGTTCATTTGGGAACTGCCACAGAAGTGGGTCTTTATGGGTTAATGCAGTGGATTGTGATTTTAAATACTGTTAAAGCTCCTGGTCCATTTACAACAGTGCATCACTTCACACTCAGCTGTGTATTAACATGACTCATTACTTTATTTATCTTCCTTGTACAGGAAAACACAGATTAAGGGCTGATGAACAAAACCCAACATGTGAAGATGTGAAACAACTCCACCCTGTCGTTCATGAATGGGCATTTTTTGTTTCCAGAAACATGGCAACGGCAAAAAATGTCAAACTCAAAACAATAACAACTTTGTCTACTTTTTAAACACAATGCATAGTTTAGATTCATCCTTCCTTGCCTGTCATTATATTAGTATTGATCACTCTGTCCTGAACTCTGTCCTCATTTTTTAAGATGACTCACTGGAGCTCCTCAGTGCATTGCAAAACAACAGCTTTAAATTTTTCATGTGGTTTTTTTTTTTTTTATGCTTGTGCTCTCCTCTCAGCTTTCAGAAGCGACAGATCATAAATCTATGCATCCACTGACTCTGAATGTTTATTTGTGTCTGTCTGCATCCATTTGTTTATTCCACTGGGCCTCCATCCTTCATCCTTCATCTGTCTCTGTCGTTCTCTTCTCAGGGAGGGAGACTGGTGGGAGGCTCGCTCTCTCACTACAGGTGGAACTGGTTACATTCCCAGCAATTACGTAGCTCCAGTGGATTCAATCCAAGCTGAGGAGTGAGTAAAACTTTTTTTCTATCGCAGCTTTATCAGCAGAGAGCATATCATCAATACTTAATAGCTCATCTTTCTGCCAGACAGTATGTGGTTAGGTAAAGTAGAAATAAGACAGAACACTTAAAAAATGTTTGCTCGAACATTACTCTCAATATTTTTCCCTCTCTCTCCTTCCCTGCAGCTGGTATTTTGGTAAATTAGGCCGAAAGGATGCAGAGAGGCAACTGCTCTCCAACGGCAACGCCAGAGGCACTTTCCTTATCCGTGAGAGTGAAACAACCAAAGGTATTTTGACCACTTTGGAAATCCTCAGAGCTTGCATGCTTTTAAGTTTAAGTGTATAGACACATGTTGGTGAATTTAAAAAATTAACACCACCTAATATGCCTTGACTTATTAATCATAGACAAACCTCTAAACAGCAATCGCACTCAAACCTCTTAAAATTCACTTTAATTTCAGGTCATTAATATGCAGTTGCTCCAAATTCAATGCCCTAAATTTTTTGCACATTGTGCTATATACAGTATACGCTCATTAAAAAAAAACACTATGTTCTCTTAGAGTGTGTCCGGGGTCCCTGTAGATCCTTCAGGGCGTAGTATGTCAGATTCGCACATGTTTTATGTGCATATGTGAAGTCTGTGTTGGGGTGTGTATCTGAGTTCATTTATAAGCGAAGTACAGTTGAGTACATCCATAACTGTCTTTACACAGATGTCAGTATTTCCCAAAGATTAATTTTAACCTTCTCTTTTCACTTTTACAATTTTTCCTGAATTAAAATGAACTTGAAAGACCACAGTTTATTTGTAACTAGGGCTGGGCTATAAAACAACCACAATATATATCACAATATAACTTTTCCACAATAGAAATATGAGACATGCTTGATACAATTTCAACAGAATCAATTTATCCATGTTTTGACAGACATAAGAACAGCCAATCTTAATTAAGTAGTGCCGCACCGAACCAATCACGTTAGAGCCACGTCAAGAGCAGGCGTAAGAGCAGCCGCAGCACACACGCTAATGTTTAGGCTGCAGCGGGAGGTAATGAGTGTTCCCTCGAGAGAAAATGTGACCAAGAACTCAGGCGAAAGGGTTACTGAAAAGTAGGAGTCGAACGTTCAAAGCATGTCGAGTTTTATTTTCGATTTACTCCAGTTACGGCAGTTAAGGAACGCACCCCCACGTATATACCCCCGGTATTGTTTTGTGTAGACGGTCTGTTTTGTTTGAGTTCTCTTTTAAAACTTAAAAGCTTTTGCCTGCTGGTCAGACTTTTAGTTTTAAATATATGTACCTGTTTTATTTATCTGAAACAGTTGTGTAATGTTCTTCAGCACATCTGTCAAGTTCAACCTCATGTTCAAAATCATATTTAAATCAAAAATAACCTTCTGATGTCTTCACAACTAGCTTATCAGTAACAGAAAATGTAAGCTTCACAAAAATAGTGATTTACTTTATATCGTGATATATATCGATATCGTTTGATATGAAAAGAATTACCGTGATATGATTTTTTTCCATATCGCCCAGCCCTAATTACAACCTGTTTATTTGTCTGCTCACTGAAGTGTGAAATTATTAAACTAATACAGATGTTGAGAGGCTGCCAAGTTCACTTATTGACAAACAGTAAGTTGTGCAAATATACAACAAATGACAGTAATCTCATTCTTGGGTCAGAAATGTTTGTAGAAATTGTAGAATAATAGAAATGTAGTCAGTAAACAAATACCTCTGAGAAAAAAAAACACGACGTCAACACAAGCTTCATCTAAGAACCTTAGGTCTGAATATTTAGGGTGTAAAATAGTGTTAGAATATCAGAGGGGAGGAAAGATTGTCTAGATTTTGTTGAGGTTTTGTTTAATTTTACTGATATTAATGGGCGTTTGCTAGAGCAGAGTGTGAAATTTAACACCAAATGCAGGTACATTTTCCATTTGGCAGGTGAATTTCAGAAGGTCGTACCATGTTACTTCTGTCTTCTACAGGAATAGGAACAGGAACTTCATGCTGCATTTAGATAATCTCAGAAATCTACACTCCAACAGCCGCAAAGGTGTTTAAGATCAAAAACTTTTATTTTACTTTATCAGTAATATCTTATTTTTACTAAAACCATAACAGTATCCCATTTATTTCTACACAGGCAGCTTTGAAAAAAAAAAATGTAACTCTTTGAAAAATATCCAGTTGTTATCAGTAACAATAAAGTAATACAATGTTCTTGCACCAGAATCCCATGGTCCCCAAGTACTTGTGTGATTATTTTGAAGTTGTTTCTCTGCAGTATTTTTTAAGTTGTTTTGACAGGTAATAAATATGCTTTGCCAGTGAATTTTTTCATCTATTCCCCTTGGCCAATGAGTCAGAAAGTTAATTTGGACTACTGTGTACGTACTAGAGATCACTTGTCTGTTATAAATGTGTCCACTCTGGCTCCACTACCAGCATTCATCACGTTTTCTCCAAAACCCACATTAAAGGTAGAAGGGCTGTGTGAGTTTTGAAGACATTTGCACACCTCAAATGACATCTGCAGAGTCTATACAGTAAATGTTTCCACTGTAATGGCATTATTTTCACTTTTAGAGGTATTAACCTAAACCCTGGGCTGTTTGTTACATGTGGGAATCATTTCATTGTAGCACAAAACAGTGGATTTATTGATACACTGCAAAAATCAAAATCTTACCAAGTGTATTTTTCTGATTTCTTGTCAAAATATGTCATCACACTTAAAATAAGACAATCACCTAAATAGTAACTTTTCAGTGAGATAGAAGAACTTATTTTTAGACAACAGATCTTGAAAATCTTATTTCAACAAACCTTACCAAGATAATTTTCACTTGTTCTGTTGGCAGATTTTTTTTGCTTAATTCAAGATTTTTTTTTTTTGGCTTAATTCATGGTAATTAATGTTAAGATTCCTTGAAATAAGATTTTCAAGATCTTGTCTAAAAATAAGTTCTTATATCTCACTGAAAAGTTACTCTTTAGGTGATTATGTCTTATTTTAAATGTGATGAGATATTTTGACTAGAAACGAGAAAAATACACTTGGTAAGATTTGGATTTTTTCCAGTGTAGCAGAAGCTTCATTTCCATAAAATCAATTTATGATTTAAAAAAAACAGCCAAAATAAGACAAAATACGCTATTATTGCTTCATAATGCACCCTTTATTTTGCTCTCCTTGCCTCATTCAGTGAGTTTTAGCAGTAGAGGAATAATACCTATACTGTTGGATCTGCTTAGTGTTAGCTTAGCGCTGCAAAATTTGTCTCATTTGTCGTTTTATTAAATTATTCATGATTTACGCTGGTCTAAGACTGTTAGCTTGGTTTAGATATTTGTCCATTTATTGTTTGAGTTGTGTTCTGTTTTCCGACAGTTGGTTTTATTGAGCTTTTAGCTGGTTACGCAGATGTATAGCATGTGTAAATTGCTACAAATCTAGTGTAGCATTGCCATGGCAACACAGACGGGAATGTGGCTGCTGGGTTCAACTGGGTTTAAGGGGCTATAAAGACTCAGATATTATGGCCTTGCTCTGTGCAGATAAACTATTCTGTAATGTGTTCTATGATCTCTAATAAATATGTAAATACTATTTAAATTTTTGCTTCTTATTTTCTCTTATATTTAATTTCTCACTCATTTGTGGTTTTTCTTCCTGTCTTTTCTCTGCACTTGTAAGTTGCTCGTTAACTGTGAAATTTCCCCATGGTGGGATAAATAAAGTCTTATCTTATCTTATCTTTTTTTTTTTTTTTTTTTTTTTTTTTTTGATCAAATTAAAACATCTATGAATGTTGTCTGAAACATGTCTATTTTTAACCCTTTGATGCATGAATTATAAGAACCTTTGTCGATATTTTTTCCTGAATGTTTTTATTCCGCTTTAGACATTAAAAAAAAAAACAATTTAATTGAAATTTTTTTAATGAACCTTTTTTTTTATGGAGTTACAAAAATGTCACCTCAGCTGGACACTATGTTTTTAATTTCTGAAGCAAAGAACATGCATTTAAAATGCAATATCAGAAAGTGATACACTGTGTGAAAACTATGAAATAAAAAACATTTTAAATGCAGCTAATCTGATGTTTTCTCGCATTTTAACATACTCAAATACTAGTTATTACTCATTTCATGGAGATAATATGCAAAAAAAAAAACCTTTTTGTTTAAGAAAATTGTTAAATACAGTCTAATAACAACCAGCAAGTTACAGTAATGGTATAAATGGCAGTGTATTGGATGATGCATAAGCGTCCACTGTGTTGGCTGATATGGAACTAAAACAACAAAATCCATGAATATATAAGAGAACAGCTTTGAATAGCTGTCCACTGTAGTGACCACTATGCATGAAAGAATGAATGAAGCCTGTCTGGGCGGGATGGATTATAAGTGGAATGACTGTTTCCATTCTGGTTGTGAATGTTTTTGATATAATTTTGAGATCTTATCTTATCTTATCTTATCTTATCTTATCTTATCTTATCTTATCTTATCTTATCTTATCTTATCTTATCTTATCTTATCTTATCTTATCTTATCTTATCTTATCTTATCTTATCTTATCTTATCTTAAGTAGCATGGATCAGACTTTTCCCTCTCATCTTCTCCAATCTGCCACTTTAGTTCCCTATAGTTGTCCTGTTGTTGTCTTGCTCCAGGGGCCTACTCTCTCTCCATCCAGGACTGGGATGACATCAAGGGAGACCATGTCAAACATTATAAAATCCGCAAGCTGGACAGCGGCGGTTACTACATCACCACCAGAGCCCAGTTTGAGACGCTACAGCAGCTCGTCCAGCACTACTCTGGTAAGACTCTGACTCACATCCAGGACAAAACTGTGTCGCGGATTCTTTTCTCTTAACATGACAGATAGGTCAAATAATTCAGCTTTAATAAGGCTTTAAATTGAAACTATGTGGTCACTCCAGCGAGGGCTGCGGGGCTGTGCTGCCGGCTGATCGTGCCATGCCACAAAGGCATGCCTCGCCTGACCGACCTGTCCGTCAAAACCAAAGACGTGTGGGAGATCCCGCGGGAGTCGTTGCAGCTCATCAAACGTCTCGGCAACGGCCAGTTTGGAGAGGTCTGGATGGGTGTGTATCAGTTTGGCCTATTCTTTTTGGCTCTGGTGACATTTAGACAGCTGGGAACAGTGGTGTAAAACATACAGTATGCGTTGGGTCATCCAAAGCTAACACCCAGATAATGTTACCCACAAGGACCAGGAGGGTTTTAGATTTTCATTTAAGAATATCTGTGTTTTTTTCTGGTTGCAAACCTGTATATTACCAGTCCTCAGTCTGGATTTTGATCTTTACCTTTTTTTAAATGGATCCAAGATGTGGGTCATTTGCTCAGTTTTAGTTGAGCTTTTAGATGTCTGATGGGAAAAAAAAGGAATTTCAAGTAAGTAATTTGTTTTTGGGAAATTAATCTTATTTTTTTTTCTAAAAAGGGAAAATAACTGTCAAGCATTTTTTTCATTAGAGAAGTAAAATATCTCAAATTTAGAGATATTTGGGCAAATAATGACTCTGTATGTGGTTTCCATAAAATCCCAGCAGTGCATTAAAACTGATACTATTCCACAGTTTGTCAGTTTAACAAGTCAGTTTATGAAAAGTCTTAAATGCTTCTGTGTTCGTAGGTTCTAATATGTAAAATTTGCTTAAATTTTGGCTTTTTGTCTAGTTTTTAGGCTCATCTTGGTCATTCTTGTGTAGTTTTCTGAAAGATAACAAAACAAGCAAAACTGCATAGATTCTTTTTGCTTATTAAAAGACATTTTGGATATATTTAAGAATATTTGGCTTCTTTCGAGTAGAGCTGTGTTATGTCTATTTATGTTTATGTAACAGACATAAGTCAGACACATTATCTACCATCTTAACATCTTAGTTCACTTCAGTTCAGTGAAACTTAATTCATCCCACATTTCACAGACATCCTCTGTGTGTCTCAGATCTGCTGAGATCTGAACATTGGACAATCTGGTTTAAGTCAACAAAAGGATTATTTAGAATATTTTTAGGAGGCTTTAACTAAAAACAAATGTGTGCCTAGCTCAGGATGTAATTCATGTCCTTAAAACTTATCTTGCTTTATTTCACTTTAATGCAGCAGTAATTTATGTGTACAGATAAAAAAGGTTAACAGTTTTTTGTAATTGACTGTTTACATGAGGGCAGATGTGACACATTTTTAGGTAGCTGCTGGTGTTTTATCTTTCATGTTACTGTGTAGTGTGACTTTCAGTGTCATACCTTCACTCTTCAGGATAATAAAGAACCATGATACATCATTGGGTTGGTTAGTCTGAAATAATGACCAAATTCCTGTGCATTATCCCACATATGAGTTTTACAGCAAAAAAAAAATGCATGAGGTTCAAAAGGAGAAGTCAGTTGTTTTCCCCCTTTTCATGGATTAGATTTAGAAATAATTTGGTGTCAGTCCAGACTAACTGCTGTACTTCTGTCTGTTTTGTCACTCCATGGGAATATTTGGGTAGATTAGTTAGCTGATCAGTCACTTAAGTGAAATATTTGCTATAGTTAACTATAAAAAAGTGTTTCTGTTCATTATGCACAGCTTTTTTGTCTTGTTTTTTGATCTATCCAAGGTGAGCCTTATAATTTTTCTCAAAGTTGAGGAAGTTCTTTTGAATTTTGCTGTTTTCATTTGCAAAACTAGATTAAATATGTAGCATTAAATACATGTTTGGAAATCCATTACATTTACCTCTTTTTGTTTTCTTGTATTTAAACGTACAAGTTCATAAACGATGTCCGGGGATAATCTCAACACCACTCACTTACTTTTTCTCTTTTATTCCTTTGATTATATGTTGTCAAACTAGATATTTTATTCTTCAAATGATAAAATTTTGCTTCAGAAGTCCAGAAGTAGACTTGTCCTAACATATTCTCTGCTGTCTCATCAGGAACGTGGAACGGCACCACCAAGGTGGCGGTGAAGACTCTGAAACCCGGAACCATGTCACCCGAGTCCTTCCTGGAGGAGGCTCAGATCATGAAGAAACTGCGACATGACAAGCTAGTGCAGCTGTACGCGGTGGTGTCCGAAGAGCCCATTTATATCGTCACTGAGTACATGAGCAAAGGTAGAATGCATACATATAGAACACACCAGCACCGGACACTATGAATATTACATGCACACATTCTGCAAACACCTACACAGTGGTGCATAATTTATACATCTGGACAGTAGAGTGCGTGTCCTGCTGTTCAGCTCTATCTCCATTTTACTAAAGTAAACACACTTTATTACAAGGACGGATTAGTCCCAGTCACCATGGTAATAAATAACAAATAAAACACTGATCTAAGTGTAATGTGTGGGAGGAATCCCAGAACTGATGTCACATCCACTACAGCATGTTGTGGTCGAAAAGCTGAAGTAAGAGCTGGCAGCTGAGGACGCTATGAGGCAGCAAATCCTCACAGTTTATTTAATCTGTTCTGTTTGTGTGTTTTTCAGGGAGTTTGCTCGATTTCCTGAAGGACGGAGAAGGACGAGGCCTCAAGTTGCCAAATCTAGTGGACATGGCAGCTCAGGTACACAACTTAAAACAATCTGACATGTTGACACTGAGGATGGATTTCCAAAGCACTTTAGGAGAGTTTTCTCTAATGGTTTAATTCAGTTTAATCGTCTCCATATGTGAAACGTTTATTCATTTGAGGTCACTTTTACAAATGTCTGATTGTTGAACTTCATTTCCCCTTAAGTTGATAATTTGTGCTGAACAAAAATGCAATTTGCTTCGTGCAATATAATAATAATAATAACAACAACAATAATAATGGATTAGATTTCTATAGCGCTTTTTTGGGCACTCAAAGCGCTAATATGGAACCTTTAATACACAACAGTTTTGTGAAATAACATTAATACTATATTAAAAAAAACAGTCTAACCATCATCTTCCATTTATCCAGTTGTAGATTGTGGGGCCAGCAACCTAAGCAGAGAAGCCCAGATTTAAAATAAATAAATAAATACAGACATATATACATACATACATAAACATTAGTCAGTTAAAAATATAAAAAATATACACAAAAACTTGCCAATTCTAAATTAAAACACACTAACACTACTTACACTATTCACAACCTGAAATATATTTTTTTCTTTTGTGAATATTGCCAATTTTTTGTTTTATATTTGTCTTTAAACTGTCAGAAATGCAAAAGCAAATCATGATTACTCAGAGCCAAAAAATAACAAGCATCATATTTCTAATTTAATAAAAAAAAAGCAGCAAATCTTCCTTTTTTTTGAGGCTCAAGCAGTGTTTTTTTAGATTCCTGCTTATAAATATTATTTTAACTTATTAACTGATTCAATGAATACATGTCTTTCCATTCAGTTTATGTTTTCATTAGGCAACTTCTGGCTGTAGCCGATCCATAATGTCCTTATTATTAGGCATTATGTAATAATAAATATCCACAATTGTATTTTAGGCTGATGAAATGGCTATAAAATAAAAAACTAGAAGCACTCGGAGAGCGCAGACCTCCGCCAAGGCTGATCAGTGGCCCCCCCCCGTGGGCCCCCCCACCCCCGATCACCACCAAAATTTAATCATTTCTTCCTTATCACATTTCCAACAAACCCTGAAAATTTCATCCAAATCTGTCCATAACTTTTTGAGTTATGTTGCACACTAACGATCAGTGCCCCCCCCCCCCCCCCCCCCCCCCGTGGGCCCCCCCACCCCCGATCACCACCAAAATTCAATCATTTCTTCCTCATCCCATTTCCAACAAACCCTGAAAATTTCATCCAAATCTGTCCATAACTTTTTGAGTTATGTTGCACACTAACGATCAGTGCCCCCCCCCCCCCCCCCCCCCCTTGGGCCCCCCCACCCCCGATCACCACCAAAATTCAATCATTTCTTCCTCATCCCATTTCCAACAAACCCTGAAAATTTCATCCAAATCTGTCCATAACTTTTTGAGTTATGTTGAACACTAACGGACAGACAAACAAACAGACAAACAAACAAACAAACAAACCCTGGCAAAAACATAGCCTCCTTGGCGGAGGTAATAAAATAAAAGTAGTAAATTCCTTGGTGGTTGATGTGTTGTTGTCCAGGTGGCAGCAGGGATGGCATATATCGAGAGGATGAACTACATCCACAGAGACCTGCGTTCTGCCAACATTCTGGTCGGAGACAGCCTGGTGTGTAAGATCGCTGACTTCGGTCTGGCCCGACTCATCGAGGACAATGAGTACACGGCAAGACAAGGTACGGAGTCATAGGGTACTGAGTGGATAGATCTGGAAATGATGGTACATTGTTGTTGTTATACACGTGAACTTAATATATTGTACATTCTTGTTTTCTAACTTTGAGGTCTTATGTCTAAACACAGTGTTAGAAGACAATTGGACAGTTTTCTTCAGTTTTTTATTTTTCTTTGGGTTGCTCAGAGATGGTGGATCAATGACACAGTGAAGTTATAAATAGCATTTTTTATATCGTCTTGCATCAGACTGCTGCCTCTTGGCCAGGGCGTCAGTGTAAATGAGAATCTGGTTAAATAAAGGTAAATAAATGACCCCTCCCTTAGCATTGTAATGATATGAAAACTGGTGTCGTTCTGTCTCTTGATACGTTATGCTCTCGATTGCTCACATATAAATCAGAGAACAAAATGATGGATGATTTAAGTTTCGACATGCTTCCTTTTTGGAGAAGTAGATAGGAATACCAATACGAGGTGATTTATCCCAGTGCTATGGATGTAGGTAGAGGCAAAAACATATTTTAGCCCCCACAAAAAACAGACACTTCAAATATTCTCCAGTGAACAAACCCCTGAAGCACTCTTCTCCTTCTCTATTTACAAAATCTGTAATTTCACTTCATATGTTACAGGAGGTGCTGCTAGTTTGTTGGTGTTATTTTGTGACTTTGGTGTTTTAATTTATTAACATTTTTAAAGGTCCAATGTGTCATATTTACAGAGATGTAGAGGGGAGTCAGTATAATATTCCTAAGAACTGAAGATGTGGGATGAAATTTGTGCATACAGTTTTGACAAAGGGGTGAATATAGTCACAATATATGTTAGTTACACAAACATTATTAAAAAACCAATAATATTATAATAATAATAATAATAATAATAATAATAATAATAATAATAATAATAATATTTTTTCTTGTTGCTAGGGTACTTTTAGCCAAAGAGTTGCGTAGGTGTAATATGTTACAGCTTCAGCGTACACTTTTTTTTCTATGTAATTTTAATTCTTGTTGAACACTGATGTTTTCATTAGTGTATAATCACCCCCAAATACGAATCACTACACATTTTTTGTTAAATTACAGTATTCTTTATATCCTTAGAGGGCGTAGATCCACTTTATTTATACAAGAGCTCCAAATGGATGATGGTTACATTTTTTGGTTTTGTACCAAGTGTCATCCAAGGTACATTAAACACTATAATGCTTGAGTCACTTTAACTAAAAATCTCATAACAGACAAAACAAACACTGGCTTGAGGAAGAAACTTTGATGATACAGGGGTTATTTTCTTTTGTTCAGACAAAGTAGTAGTAGGGTGATGTTCTCATACCTGACATATTTCGACTGTCGCTGCAGCCCTAACCCTAACATCATGAGAACATCACCCTACTACTACTTGGTCTGAACAAAAGAAAATAACCCCTGTATCATTTAGACAAGAAGACAAAATGAAAGTTCTTGAACTGAGAAACTTTGATGTTTTTTGCAGCCTCTGTAGTTGCCAGATGGAAGGTGAAGTTGTTAGTTGTTATAATACATGATTCCTCAGTTCACAGCAGCAGCAGTGCAGGTGGAAGCGTTCTAGGTTCATGTGTAGTTTACTTCCTCTGCCTTCAATAAACATGTCCAGGGTTCATACGGGTGCTTGAAATTTTTTAAAATGCTTGAATTTTAAGATTGTGATTCTTGAATTTTAGTTTAAGTGCTTGCAATTTTAACTCTGATGTGATCTATTTATTTATTGTAAATATTAAGTCTGCCAGGTTACATGCCAAGCCAAAGCTACTTAGAGAGAGGTCGTACATTTTGTCAAAAAAAAAAAAAAAAATTTGGTGCTCTCAGGTCGACTCCAGGTACATTTTTATCTTAATCTTTGGCTCAATGCCCGAAGAACGCCAAGTGACTACCCTTTTTTTTGGATAAAACTTTGTGTTCTCCTTTAATTTCTAAACATTTTGCTATTATGAAACATAATTTTATATGAATGAATGAATGAATGAATGTTTTTATTATTGTGTCTTGCACAAAGAACATGCCCAGCCCTTACATGGGCTTATAAGACACCAAAAATACAAACTAAAAATCAAATACCAGACAATAGGCACAATAGATATGAACAAGAAAACAAGTACTGACCTATTTAAACAAACACACCTGCCCTTTTTCCAGGTTTTACAAACAAATAATGCTAATTTATATATATTTGAACTAAACAACCGTTTCATCTTGTCCTCGTCAGTGCTCCAGAACATATCAGAGTTTTGGGTAAACATGTCATCAAACAAAGAGGCTCTCAGTTCATCATATAGAGGACAATACAAAAGAATATATGTTTTTAGCACAATATACTGTACATCATTGTGATAAAAAGTGAAAAAAATAATCATGAGCATATGTATTCCTGTAGATATGTATTTTACTCCAGCAATAAGGTGCTGTGCTGGAAAAATTTGAAAATTACCCTTAAAAATGCTCGAATTTGACCTTGAAAATGTGTGCGAACCCTACATGTTAGTATCAAGAAATACTAGTTTGTTATGATTCTTAAACCAGATTTTATATAATCTGTGTTTTTTAATGGTTCATTTCTGACTGTGTAACTCAGAACCCATATGTATTCCTGCTTTACATGGACTTGAATGCCTCTGTAGTATTATACTCCTCCACCACAGTAATTTAGAAAACCTCATAGTCAGAGGAAAAACCTTTTGGACCAGTGATTTATTCCATTTTGTCAACTCCAGCACACACGTACACACATGGTTGAGTTCCATGCCTTTAAGGGACTTCTCATTGACTTAAATTCATTTCGTGCCCAATCCTCACCCAAACCTTAAAGCAACACAACTGTAAACCCTCAGACAACAGCTCCATGTCCTCACAATGTGACTCTTTCAACATGTTTTTCGTCCCTGTAACTAAAGAAAAACATGGACACACACACACATACATGCACATATGCTTCTTTTTCATAGTAATTAAAGTAAAGCAGGAATTTTGGCCTTGGTGACAGCAGTGGAAAACAGAAGCACATGTGGTTATGGTATGGCACAGACACAAGTAGAACATCACATTCAGTGCAAAAGGCAAAGAACAGGGCTGAGGAGCAGTGAACACAACACATAACAGACTGCATATTACTGTCACTGTGTGTTTTGTTAAAACTTGTGAAGGATATGCAGCAGCCCTCTCCCGAAAACACTTGAACTACACTAACTGAGGACTTCCAGACTTCAGTTAGTCACTCTGTCAACATGTTCAGTCACTCATTTGTTAGCAATTTAATGTTTACTTGTTTGACGTCAGCAAAATGCAAACCACAATTTCCTATTTTTCCTTGTTGGGATGTTACCAATGTCCTCATGATGAAAAAATAACAGATGTGGAAGCAAATCTGTAAAGAGACCTAGTTCCTTTAAGGTTTTTTGGGTGTAGTACAGTTGGTTGATTAATGCTTATATTGCAGCAACTTAAATCAATCCAATCCAACTTTAAAACAATCACAGTGGACCAAAGTGCTGAACAGAAGAATAAATAAAAACCAAAATAAAAGAGTAAAATACAAGAATAGATTAAAAGACATAGAACAACTGTACAAAGAAACTGTGCTGTACAGAACAATAAATAAAACCTAAATAAAAGAATAAAATACTTAAGGAGGTAAAACTTTTATTTATTTATTTTTCTTATTTATGAATTTACCTTGTATTTATGTTGGCGTGGACTGGGTTTTAAACTTGTTAATTAGATTTTAAACTATTTTTTACTGGGGTTTTAACTTCTTCAAACTTATTTTAACCTTATTTATTTATTTATTTATTTATTTATTACAAGCAAAGCAACAAAATAAACAAAACGAAGCAAATAAAGACAAAAACAATAACAAAATAACATTTAAATGAACAGAATCTATCTTCAAGTACGTGCAAGTTTGAATTTTACACGGCTGAAAAGGAGTAGGAAGAAGTATGAACTTATTTAATCCTACCCCTCAAGTGCTTTTATACCTTCATCACTAACTTAATGCAACAATACATTTTTCCTAATTTTAGCATTCAACCACAACAAATACATAATGCAGTAATTGAATTATACACAACAGAATGATCATAGTAGTACAGTCATACAAACAGACTCAACAATTCAACAATTTTCTGCAGTAATTACAGCATATTTATCAATACAACGTCATCTATAAACAGCCCTCATTGTCATTATTAAATACTATACCTCTTAAGAATCAGTTCCTTGGTCTTAGTCCAGGTGTTTTTTTTATCTTTTATCATAATCGTTCTTTTATTGACCCATCTCTTTTATCTTTAACGTCGTGGTTGATGGAACTTTTACGATTCATTTTTATAGTCAAGTCATGTCTTGGTTTCATGTTACATGTCAAAAGGATGTCATCGTGTAACTGCAAAACAAATCTACCTGAAGAAATAAATAAAGTGACCTGAACCTGAACATAAAACATTAAAAAAATCATGTTCATATGTGTTTTCAGGGGCTAAGTTTCCGATAAAGTGGACCGCTCCTGAGGCTGCTCTCTACGGGAAATTCACCATTAAGTCAGACGTGTGGTCGTTCGGCATCCTGCTGACAGAGCTGGTAACGAAGGGCAGAGTTCCTTACCCAGGTGAGATGGATCAGAGCCACATGTTACATAACCACTTCTTAATTCCAGCTTATTGCTTTTGTTTGATTAACGTAGCGTGTGTGGGAGTTGTTTGCATCGGCTCAAAGGTGGATGTGCCGTGGTTGTTCGTGCTAAAAAAAGAGCAGTGTGTTGCATAATGTACGTTACTCCGTGCATAATGCAGAGAAATGTTCCCAGGTGAATGTGTGAACATGTGAAGTCATCTGCAAACCCACGTTCAAAGTATTTTAAGCCTAAGTGACCGAGTGTCTCAACAGAACCTGAAGAAATGAATTAATGAAGTTATTTTAAACTAAATATTGTTGATTTATTGGTACTTTAACTTAAAGCTACAAGGTTTTTTAGCATCACTAGGCTAATTCCCATGATTCCCCTTCAGCATATTATAATTCAAGTGGTCTGAGAGGCATTTACTCCTTCCCTGTTTTCAGGCTGTAGAAAATCTACCACATGACTCCTGGAGTTAGACTAATCACAGGCTTTTTCAGAAGGATGGGGGGGGTTTGAATATATGAACGATGGCTTTTCTGCTCCATGTATCAACGTGGAAGCTTGGAAATGTAACTTCACATTAACATTACAAAATGAAATGGAAAAAATCAAGTGCATCTATATATATCTTTAATTTTTCTGATTTGAGAGCTACAGAAGGAAGGTGCATATTTTCAAAGTCTTGCATTTGTTCCTTGTTTTTCACTCCTGCAGCTTTAACTAAAGGATCTGATTTTTTTTTTTTTCCACCACTGCCCTCTGCAATCTGTATTTTACTTTACTTTATCATTTATTGTTCTGCTATTTTAATTATACTCACTACATTTTTCATTAATTTCTCAAAACAGACTCATTTCTCTAGTTTTAAATCTATTATGAAGAATTGTTGATCATTTTTATCACAGATCATTGTGCACCGTTGCAGCATCACGACTGAATTCATACACAGACAAAACCATCCTTTATGCAAATAACAAGATGAAAATGTACCATAATGTGAAAGATAAACCTTGAAGTGAAAGCATAATGAGATAAAAACTAGGTGAAAATGACTTAAAAGATTTGACAAAGCTTTTTTTTTTTTTCACAACATTAAATCAAACTAAGCAAAATGTCTTTGATCATGGAAGTGTTAATAGTCAGTGCTGTACTGGGTCATTAGCAAAAAAGTGCACAAAGTAATGATGGAGTTATGTGTAGAAGAAGAAGATGGTCATCAAAAAAAAGATGATGCAGCCTGTAGTCAGAAGTCATTCTTTATTATCTTTCAGATAGGCCAATATGTTATTTTTTGAGTACAACTTGAAGTTTTTGTTCAGTAAGACACAAAGGGAACAAAATAGACATGAATGGGAGACTGAACTTTTTTATTATTATTATTATTATTTTTTATTTTTTTTATTTTATTTTTTTTTATATTTGTCAGATTATTTTCATAGTCATCGTATTGTATTAAAACCACATCCACACTAATCCAGATATTTAGCAAAGTGGATCTCAATACTGATGCTCTGGTCTCTCATCTAATTTCTTCATTTTTTGTCTCGTTTGTTAAATAAAAAAACAGTGAGAAAAGGTTCTAAAAATGGTCTTGAAAGGGTCGATGATATGAATAAAACATTCCCTCCATTATCATTACAATGTCCAGGTTTAGTTTAAAATCTGCTGGAAGCAATGGGTTATCCAAGCATTTGTACTAGTTTTTAATCATTTTTGCTTCATGATGTGGACAGAGATATTTTGTAAAATAAAGATTGTGTGGACTGAATATTTTAGAAAAACAGAAGATAGAAATATCTATTTAGTAAAGAAATATGTTGTGAAGTTCAGTCGTCTTTGCACAGAAACACCCAATAAAAATGTACTTTTACTTAAATATTTTTACATTTCTGTAGTTTCTGTAGCCTGTAGTTCCCCCCTTTTACATGTCTAATAATAAAGTGTATTTATTTATATAGCACTTTTTGCAGAAAGATTTCACAAAGTGCTGTACAATAAAATCAGAGGTAAAATACATAGTCAAAAAACCCACACACAGCTACATACATAGACAAAAATATAAAAGCAAACGGTCATAAAACCCACCCCTGACTAAAAGCCTGTTTAAACAAGAAGGTCTTCAGTTGCTTTTTAAAAGACTTAATTGAGTTTAAAGTGTGAAGTGCCAGTGGTAATGTATTCCAATATAACGTAATGCTCCACATGTTCCACAAGGCTCGGTCTTGGGACCAAAATTATTTACATTTTACATAAATGACATTTTTTCTGTATCAAACATACTGAAATGTATTATGTTTGCTGATGACACAAATTTATTTTGTACTGGAAAAGATATATTTGAGTTATTACAAGAAACAGAAAAAGAATTGGTATTGATAAAGAAATGGTTTTATTATAATAAATTATCTTTAAATGAAAATAAAACAAAGTTTATGATCTTTTCTGGTAATAGAAATGTTGAAAATGCAAAACTATATTTAATTGGAAATTTTATTGGAAATAGAAAGAGTTTATGAAGCAAAATTTTTAGGTGTCATCATAGATGGTAAACTGCGTTGGAAACCCCATATTGAGTATTCAAAGTAAAGTGTGCAAATCTAGAGGCATATTGAATAAAACAAGGGACTTACTAAATAAAAACAGCCTATACAGGGTGGGGAAGCAAAATTTACAATGAACATTTAGTTGTTTTTTCTCAGCAGGCACTACGTTAATTGTTTTGAAACCAAACATATATTGATGTCATAATCATACCTAACACTATTATCCATACCTTTTCAGAAACTTTTGCCCATATGAGTAATCAGGAAAGCAAATGTCAAAGAGTGTGTGATTTGCTGAATGCACTCGTCACACCAAAGGAGATTTCAAAAATAGTTGGAGTGTCCATAAAGACTGTTTATAATGGAAAGAAGAGAATGACTATGAGCAAAACTATTACGAGAAAGTCTGGAAGATACTATTAAAGAAGAATGGGAGAAGTTGTCACCCAAATATTTGAGGAACACTTGCGCAAGTTTCAGGAAGTGTGTGAAGGCAGTTATTGAGAAAGAAGGAGGACACATAGAATAAAAACATTTTCTATTATGTCAATTTTCTTGTGGCAAATAAATTCTCATGACTTTCAATAAACTAACTGGTCATACACTGTCTTTCAATCCCTGCCTCAAAATATTGTAAATTTTGCTTCCCCACCCTGTACGTGATATACTGTTCTTTGGTTCTGCCGTACTTAACATATTGTGCAGAAATATGGGGTAATGCAGGAAAAACTAGTATAGATACATTAGTAAAAATACAAAAAAGAGCTATTAGAATAATTAATAAAGTAGGATATTTTGAAGCAACTAATTTAGTTATTCAACTTAATACCTTAAAATTGCTGGATATTGTTTATATTAACATATTAGAGATGATTTATAAAGTAAAAAATATTGTTCCAAATACAATTCAAAAGATCTTTAAATTAGGAGAGAGTAACTATAATTTAAGAGGTCTTTCTATTTTTGAATGTATGAAAGTGAGGACAAATGTGAAGTCCAAATTATGGAATGGACTTAATGATGAATTTAAGTTGTTCACTTCTCTGATAAAATTTGAAAAATGCCCTAAGTATAAGATCCTTCAGGAATATTAAGTGGAGATGGTAGATGTTTTTGTTTTGTTATTGATTCTTTTGTTATAATGACAATGCTCAATGATGTACACATTTAAATTAATGTAAGTGGTGTGTCAGGTGAAAAGGATAAGCAAAAGATAAGCTTCTGCTTCTGGCCTGTTCCTTTTTTTGGTTTTTGTGTTTATTGTGGTTGTTGTACTGTGTGTGGTGATTATTGTACAAACCAAAAATCAATCAATCATTCATTCACTCATTCATTCATTCATGCTGTGGCTACTTTTACCAGACCCTGTTTTGTTCACCTGTGTTTCTCTGTGGGCTTTTTCCTCCTATCTTTGTCCAGGTATGAATAACCGGGAGGTCCTGGAGCAGGTGGAGCGGGGCTACCGGATGCCGTGCCCACAGGACTGCCCCACCTCGCTGCACGAGCTGATGGTGCAGTGCTGGAAGAAAGACCCGGAGGAGAGGCCCACCTTCGAGTACCTGCAGGCCTTTTTGGAGGACTACTTCACTGCCACTGAGCCTCAGTACCAGCCGGGGGATAATCTCTGAGCGGCGCTGCTCTCATCTCATGCCATTTCACGGGTTTTCCCACTAGAGGGAGCCAGACACCACATATTCTCTCCCATCATGTGGCTCTAACAATCTGAAAGCTCATTGACTGACTTCCAAGCTTCACACACACAGGGACTGACAGCTGCTACGACAGCAAACTGACTATCAGATGAACGGATGCTTTTGGAGGCGGACGAGGGCGCCGAGATGACTGAAGAGTTAAAAAAAAATGACTGCCATGGATGAACGAGATGAGACGAGTTGTGTAACTTGTATGTAATGTAAATACAAATTGCTTGTTTACTTATCTCTTTTTGTTTCATTTTCTATTACTTTTGATATTTTGGAAATGTGTGGATTTTTTTTTAATCCGAGGTCAAAGTTATTTCAGATATACAGCTCGTAGAATACGTGTGAGGCTCACAGTCGGTAACAAATCGTAACATAATAATGACAGAGTACGGAGCTAATTTCCTGCTAAAACTTAAAAGCAAACGAAACAGGTTTCACAAATTCCCATGCGGTTCACGAACAGACACAGTTTGGTTTGTAAATAGAAAATATTCTGACCAAATGTCATAGCACTTTTCCAATACATCATGCTTCAGAACCACTACAGCTTTTATCTCATCTTTCCACTGTTTGTGCTCATTTTTCACATATTTAATTCACCTCTACAACAGCAGGAGGCGCTATGAGTAAAGTTAGTTCTGTCAAAATCAGCTCTGACAAATATCCCCCATTTCAAGTTTATTTTCAGACATTACGAGGATCCAGTAATGTCACCAACTATATATATATATATTTGGGATGTTTTTGCTTAGTATGTCTTATTATTGCATTTGATTCCTGCAGTTTTCAGAATTTCATATGAGATTCATATTAATCTGAAATAATAATGTGTCTAACATGTAACTGACTCCCACTATTTCTTGCTGTTGTGATACAAAGGAGTGGGTAAAGGTGAAAATCAGATTATTTAAGAATAACGTGGGAATATTTCAATGAAACGGCCACAAATTATGAGAAAAAGATATTTTTTTATGGGAAAAATGCTTAATATTACAGGTAAACCAAACACAGCAGTCTACATTCAACAGCTGCTATTTGTATTTGATAAAAATACAGTTTTTTTTCTTGAAACAACAGCGTTTCTGTCATGTGAATATCTCACACCACATGTTTTCTGTTCTTTTTTGTTAAGTGGTGAGTTTTGTGACTTGTTCTCATAAGTTTCTTTGTACAATATCATAACTTGAATTTAAAATCTCAATATTTCAGTAGAAGGATTGACACCATAAACACGGTAGAAACACTGTGCCATTATTATATTTTTCTCGCTGTATGTTCCATAAATTCAATATTAGCAAAACAATTGCATTTCTTAGTTCATTGTGTTTTGTTTTTGAAAACTGTATTGTGTTTGGTAGTGAGCTGCAGGGCATTTACAAAACATGTTTTCTTTGTTTGTCAAGTTTTGGCTTGAAATGAGCTCCACAGTAGAGTTGGAAATAGTTAGAAATTGTGGATTGAGATCTCAGAAGTTTTTCTGAGAGTCCGCTGACCTTTTTTTACGAGGTTAATTTAACAATACTGCTATCCTCTTCTCAAGGAACTTAGATGTACTATAACACCTGTTCTTGCCTTTTCATGTTTAGTAATACTCTTATAATGTAAGGGAATGCCTTCATGCTTTCTACACACTAACTATAGTGCATCATGGACTTCCACCCAACTTGTATGACATCTGCACTGGTATGAGGTGCATCCATCGCATTTCAGCTTCAGCCAATGATTTTTAGATCGGCTTCAAGTGACTTTTAGTTCAGCTTCATGCAGTTGAAAAAGGGCTCCCAACCCTTTTCCGACTGCTTATTACCTTGATGATATTTTAATATGTATGTTGCTCTATTGTATTGGCAGTAGGCTGTGTAAGAATTCTGCTTCTTTCTGCTTCAGCGGCCAAACAAACAAACAAAAACTGCCACTTACATGACAGGAATGAAGGATGTGTACTTGTGTTTGTCCCTCCATGGTGTGTATCTGGAAATAACATGTTGTTTAAGAGACCAAACATTTTTCATTTTGTTTTATTATTTTTGCTCAACAATGATTTTGCTCAACCGGTCTTAACTGTGTCTGTAGTTTAGGATTACACACGTGTATTGCCAGGGCAGAACACGGCTCTGGGTGACATTTTATCATCTTATGTATTGTCATTACAGACGATGCACCACCTCTGTGTGTGTTTTGTTGCTTTTCATGGGTGGAAAAGTGAAAGAAACAATCACTTTGACTCCCCTTATTTGGTAGATATACAGTAAATGTCTTGGTCTCTGCATTATTTATTGTCTCTGTCTGTTACTTGTACACAGCGGCTGGTTTGGAAATAAACAATCTTGCCATCATCGTACTGTGAGCTGATCATTTTTAGTCAATAAGCGCTCATCTAAAGTCAGGTTTGAGAGCAAATTTGACAATGTTTTTGTTCCAATTTTCATGTGCACACGCTCCTTATTCACATCACAGGTTGTACAATGTCAAGTTAGGCAAATTAGCTACTATTTGTACAGAAGTGTGTGCAGCTGTGTGCTTAAACTGATGAAAATTACTTTTTAACAAGACCAAAAGGGAAAAACAAGACTCCAAAGGGAAATAAATACCCTCGATAGATCTGATGTAGAGGTGCTGCTACATCTGTAGTGGATATAAAATGACAAAAATGATGCTCATTGAACGCTGTAAATGGAGATGGACACACAACCAATGAAATTAAAAATAATTCTTATCCAATCCAATTTTCTTTGTAAAGCACATTAAAACAGCCACAGTGGACCAAAGTGTTGTACAGAAGAATGAATAAATAACAGAGTAAAATACAAGAATAGATTAAAAGACATAGAACAACTGTAAAAATAAAATAAAAAATAGAATAGATAAAACCTAAATAAAAGGAAAAAAATACAAGAATAGATTTTCTCAAATCTCTTGATGAAACAACTAAAATATAGAAAAAAATTCTTATTTGGCGGAGGTCATTGTTTTTGGATGAATAAAACACAATTTCTCAGCGGTTGTTGTCTTCGTACTGTACATACCGTCTCCAGTTTAGGAAACAGTTTGTCACGTTTGTCTCCTTTTAAGATGCCGTTTGTGATTACATGCACGCGGGAGAACACAGCTGATAGATGTTTGTGATTTTATGATATGATATTAAAAAAAAGCCCGAGGCAAACTGTAACTGCACATGTGGCAGCGCAGGGTGACACCATCTAGTACGATACCGCATCCATTGACTCCATTAAGAAGCTCCAGTAGGACAGATCTTGTTAGAATAAAGTGGTAGTGAAGCATTCATTTATTTGAAGATTTAAACACTATAATACAAATATCATTGTCATATATTATTAGCTATGGTCAAATTGTGTTATTTTTAGGTTGACCTTTGGACTTTGGCCACCAAAATGTAAGCAGTTCTTCCTTGAGTCAAAGTGAAAAATTTGTGCCAAATAGACCAAAAAAATCTCAAAACATAAAGATACTGTAAGACACATTCAAGTCTTTGCAGTTCATGCAAAGATTGACAAAGATGGTGCAGCAAATTAAACTGCATTAAACTGTATTAAACTGTATTAACCGTTCTTTCCCTGTTTTCTTAAGCCAGAGTTGTTAAAGATTTTCCCACCCATGTGTTTTTTCCTCCGGGCAAGATTTGTTTTATTAGATGTCATGAGAGTTTACTGGTAAAGACAGACAGACTTCGAATAAAGTTTATTTTCTCCTAACATCATCATTGTAAACATATCACTTCAAAGTTACTGCCTCTGTTCTTAAGGGTGTTTAGTTCATCTTTGAGTTACATTTGTTCGAAATTTTGCAGCATTTTGGTGACTTTCTCCCAAGATATCACATGTAAAATATACTTATCTAATCAGCAGACACACCTTCTTAGAGAGATGCACCATAAAAAATACTAGAGATATTATTGTAGCATAAATCCTCTGATTTTTATCCTCCTCTAGTGTTGTCATTCTGACAGGAAATATGGTCATGGGGAATAGACTGAAAGTGGCACAAAGGGGAAATTTTAATATATAATGTATAACGGAGTGACAACTTTCTTCAGGAAAAAACTAATAAATCCTGAAAAATAAAAGATGGTGCCAGAATAAATACTTCATATCCATGTGTTTGTGTTTTCAGTGTGTTTTTCAGCTCATATGAACCATGCCTGATACTTTTTTCTTCAGAAAATCTGAAAATGCCTCCCAAAAGAACAACAAATTGAGCAGATAATGAACTTGAAATGTGGTGAAAATGTGTTATGTATTATACGTGAATATTTTACATGTGCACCTATGAGGTCCAGACACACAACAAATCCCAAACTTAACCCAAAATCTGATATTTGGATTTAATTATATGAGTTTTGTTTTGTTTTGACCAGCCTGATGTATTATGTTTATGCTGCATCTACTGAGAGGCGACAACTATTCTGACCTTTGATTTGATTCACACACAAAAAAAAAATTGCAATACTCCTTTTTAAATCTGTATGGGATGGCAGAACTTCAATGGTCAGCGTGTCTTTAGGAGTGTTTAGACCCTACAATAACTGCATGCAAATATAGTTTTATAATATTGAATTATTTTATCCTCATAATATCACATCAGTCAGGAAAAGATTAATTATTTCCAAATAGAGATGAATAAGTATTAAGTTTCTTCATGTTGAATCAAATATTAGACAAAAACATACATATTCCACAGTCAGCATTTCCAGAGTTGAACACGTTTCAATCCATCATCACTGTATTCACACCTGCAGCTGAAATTACTGGTGTCAGT
The DNA here is from genome assembly GCF_902148855.1 of Sphaeramia orbicularis. Classification (NCBI taxonomy): domain Eukaryota; kingdom Metazoa; phylum Chordata; class Actinopteri; order Kurtiformes; family Apogonidae; genus Sphaeramia; species Sphaeramia orbicularis. The sequence continues at coordinate 31,037,353 of NC_043978.1, forward strand.
AAGATTGATTTAGTCCAAGTGGTTTACCCTGAGGCTAAACGTAACACAAAGACAACATGACTGAACTCAGAGTTTACTGTATGCAAATCAAGCTGGCAGCTGGAGAGATGCCAACAAAGAGGAATAAGCTCCTGGCTTTAAAAAAAAAAAAAAAAAAAATTCAAATGAATGTTCTATAATTATATAATCCTAGTCTCCCATTAGCCTTATTTGTGAATAGACATGTAAGTTTAACGTATTAAAGCTGTTGTTTGTTGCAGCTGTCGAATAAACTACCTATAGAAATAACTTTCCAATAACTGAATTCAAGTCCAGTTTAAATCCTTAGGTTACCTTTAACCTTCACTTAATCTTTCTGGCCGATCTGGATCTGCAACACACTTACCACATTCTTTCTTCTGATTGGCCCCAGCTCAAGAAGGGGAGAATTTGCATATAACAAGCTGTCGTGCACACAAGCCTCTGCACCCACAGGACTGCAAAGAATCCTGCAGAGAACAGGTAGGCCATTGTTAGTCCTCCCAAAATGTTTCCTTTATCTGTCTGCAAAAATATTTTATTATGAGGACATTGGGAAAAAAAGAGTAAAAGGATCTGTTTTTAGGAAATGAGCCTTTTTTTCTCTACAAAGAAAAATAATCCTGTGGAACATGATTTTCTGTAGAAAAATGATCTCTTTTAAGGCAATAATCTAACTTTGTGTTAGTTTGATCTTTTAGATAATATTGAGTGGGATGTGTGAACAGAAACAAAACCAATGGTTTGTGTTTTTCCAGCAGATGAACAACATTTTTTTCTTTGTTTTTAAGACCAATTGTAAAACTTCTCACTTTAACAGCGTGTGTTTTCAGATGAAGAACAGCTGTTTTTAGTCTTATGGTTCATTATGGTCTTTCAGTGCCTTATAGTGCCTTTATTGTAGTTTTAAGAACACAAAATGTTCTTTCACCTGTGCAAAATTTATTTGCTTGTTTGATTATTTATTAGTACAAAACAATGTGGTTAAATTTAAGAATATTTGACTTCTTTCTTTAATGCCATAGCTGCAGTGTGACATTAGTGACTGTATGTCAGTCACATTTTCATAGACTGTACATGGAAAAAACATCTTAACATTCAACCATCATTTGTTTTTAATGCCAGTCTGCACATAATTTTATGTTTTTCAACCCAGCTATGAACAGTGCAACTATTTGTTCATGTTTTCTCTGTTCTTTAAAGTATCCACTGGAATCAAACGGATGAACCAGATCTTAGATACAAATCCACAAACAAACAAATTATCATCAGCCTGTCACATGGCTGCTGATTCTTTCTGTCAAAGCACATGTAAAGGTGGACAGGGGAATAAGGAGCTGAGGAATCAGCCAGTTTATGCTGAACAGCGTTCAGAGCGGATGCAGCACAGAGAAGAGGCAAAGCCAGGAGCAACGTCTGCATGGATGAGTGTCTATCATGAATGTCTGGATGGCTGTTTTCACCATCATGCTGCAGAAAGAGGGCTGTGCTCTAATGGGGACTGGGGCTCAAACCAAAGTGGATCAGCTCAGTCCTTAACCAGAGACACATCTAGGTAACAGGAAACGTTGAAATCAGCCACAGAATGAAGCATCAGCAGGTATGACTGTGGATGGATTAACTTCTGTTTCAATATCCAGGGAGGATGATGAGTACAGTTTTCATCCTGACACTTATGAAGAGGAACTTGAGCCTCCACTGCCGTTGAGATCAGATGATGAATGGCAACATTACAGCCCCTTTGTTCCTCCACAGCACTACCTGCACCAGTACGGTAAGAAAAAACGATTCCCTTGGCTCATATTTGAAAGTTTGGCTTCAGAGAAACCATTTACAAAGAAAGTATACAATATAACAACTAAAAAGAAGCCAGATATTCTTAAATATGAACATTTGTCCTCCATTAAGTCACAGTATTAAGTAAGTATTTTTTCAGTGAAAGTCTTATGTCTAAATGAAAATAAACCATGATGGATGTTAAAAATAGAAAAATGCCAACATCTCAGCAAGATGTGTTTATTACAAGCAAGAAAAACATGGTTATGTAAGATAAATGTAACATTCTTAAATTCTAGAAACTGTGGAATAATTTGCAAATTAAAGAAAACAGAGTTGTTCTTCTACTGGGATATAACACAAACTATCGTTTTAGCTGATTACATCTGTTTACATATTTATATTAAGTCAACATCACTATTAACGGGAAGACAAAGTTATATGATCCTGAAATGTGATTACTTCAACAAGGAAACTGGGGCAGCTTGAAATTCTTTTGCAGTGTTATTATTGTAGGGTGTGGAAACGTACGGTACATACACCTGAGAAAAGATAACATAACAAGAGTATTAGTAACACTAACAGTAACAAAAGAAGTCATGTTTAAAGCAAAAGAAAAGACACAATAAAAAGCAAAATTGTCCATTGGAAGTACACTTTGAACTATATTACTCATCAAAAAATGTATGATGGGAAATTTAATTTTCTGAGATTGAAGTGAATAGAAATTCTGTTGCATTTTTGTTAATTAATACAATCTCCTCATGAAACTAAATAGTTTTGGCTCCTTTTAAATGTGAAATTGTGCAGATGAACATTTATCAGTGGGTGAGAAATTATACTGACAACTGACATTTCAAAATTTCAGAGACTACAATATGAAAGTATATGGAGACAAAAATAAATAAAATTAGAGATCATATCAAAATCTCAGCACTAAGGGTTAAGTGAATTAATTTTTTTTTTAAAACAAATTTATTGATGCATCCACTATTTTTGTTCATTGTCTGCCTGGATTAAACAGAAATCTAACAAAAAGTGTATTGTAAAACATCTAGGAAGTATTCACTAGTCTGACATGTCAACAAAACCAAACTGCTTAAAGTTATAAATGTTTAATTAAAGTTTTAACAAAAGTTACATTTGATATGATTGCATTTGCTCTGAGCACAAATATTTTCAGGCAAAAAGCAGCTAGGCTAAAATTATTTTAATTGGGATGAAAAATTCCACAGATGCATTGTCACACAGAACTATTCTTTCTCCACAGATGTCGATCGTGCCGCAGATGTCAGGTGTTTTTATTCTCCAGGAGAAGGACAGTACAACCTGAACCCAGTCAACACATGTCCACCTCATCCATATCCCCACACTGGGCCCTGTCAGCACAGAAGTACCTGGCCTCATCCTCAAAACTGGTAAAAAAAATAATAATAAAATAAGATTCAAAATAAAAATAGGAGCAAATAAATACAAATTAAGTACATTTAGAATGATCACATTTTGTTTTTGATTCCTCTTTCAACCAGAGAAGATTAATTTTACATCCATGATTCTTTTAATATTTGTAAATAAGATGTTTTTACAGTAAAATAGACTTTGTATTGACAGTTGCAGTAAGAAATATTCTGTCTGAACCTACAAAATTGAGTAGGTATTGAATACTGGAGAACGAAGTGTTTTAAATGGCGTTATAATATCACAGTAATGTTGATCTATGACATTTCAGTGACATTATTTTCATAATTTGTGTGTGAATTTTTTCATTATGGCCAAAAATGACTTTTGCTATGGAATACAGTACTTATCCTCTGACCAACAAAATCTAACCACTTCATTTGCATTCACAAGAATTACCCAAATAACCCACACACATAAGCTGCCTTCCAGATCACATACTTTTTAAATACATGCTTAAGCTGCTCTTATTTTTACACGTAATATATTTCGGCTTCACACTCTCAGAAAAGCTGGTTTGCAGACAGTGACCAGATGATGTAATTCGACATCCTGATTTTGTTTGTCCTACTTTGTATAAGGACAACTGTGTATGAAGCTTTAGCGATGTCGTTCATTGGTTTATAGAGGGCTATTTTGAAGCCACAGGTTTGGCTGACGACATTTTGTTTTCTTTTTTGGAAACACATGCGTCCATATTTGAGGGTGGAGCTGAGGAAGAGTGAGGACTGAAGTCAAAATGAAAAAACAACACTGTCATGTTAAATTCACCAGTAACTTCAGCTACTTGAATATAAATATGAACATACACAACCAAGACAAAATAAAAGTCAACCTGTATTTAATGAAGCAAATAGTTCAGATCCTGCTATTGGATAATTACTGTGGTGAATAATATGTTTTTCGGTCTTTAATAACTTTATTAACTGATGCAGTAGCTTCTCATTTCTTAAACAACCATCAGTTTAAGAGAGAGCATCAAGATTAGACTGTTTCAAAGGAAAAAGGTCATGTGATCTGATGAGTCCAGACTGACCCTGTGTCAGACTGATGGACACATCAAGGTGAGAAAAGAGGCAGATGAAGTGATTACCCATCATGCCTAGTGCCTACAGTACAAGCCTGTGGGGGCAATGTTACACAATCACAGAAAAAAATTATTAGACCACCTTTGTTTTCTTCAGTTTTATGTTTATTTTAATGCTTGGTACAACTAAAGGTACATTTGTTTTGGACAAATATAATGATAACAACAAAAATAGCTCATAAGAGTTTAATTTCAGAGCTGATATCTAGACATTTTCCATGTTTTCTTGATAATAACCAAAACCACTTCAGTTCTTATATCAATATCTATGGCATTGTACTGACAAAAACAGTGCTTTTAGACATTCCATGTTTTCTTTTCTGTCTGTTTTAGTCACATGATACACACAGGAGTTAGTACTTGATTGCGTAACCATTGTTTCTGATGACTTTTGATGGGTTAATAATTTTTTCCACGACTGTAATCTGGGGTTGGTTCTGGTAGTCATGTCTGGGTTCAGCAACATTATGTGTCCATGAAGTGATGGAAATAATTGCATATGCTTTCTGCAAATGTGTCCCATAATCAAAGCTAAAGACAGTTTAACAAAATATAAGAAAATGGAATAGTAATGTCATCTTTAAACACCCTATTTAGCAGGTTAGCTGGCAGACCATAAAATCTAATATGAATGACTGCTATTTTTAGCTTTTGTTGCTAAGATACACCAATAGAATTGAAATTATTTAAATTTTATACTGATATACTTTGGCGAAGTTCATCATACAATCCTGTGATGGTCTCCAAGCTCTGAATGTCCAACTAAGCAGCAAGATAGTCACATGAAAATGAACTTCAAGACTTTTTTTTTTTTTTTTTTTTTTTTTGAGGGGTGGGGGGGAACGGGCTGAGACATAACATTATTATTTTTTTATTCATATTTCGGCATTTTAACATTGTGGTCTATAGGTATCGACTCACTTTTGGAGCAAGCCTCATGTGGCCATTTGAGGAACTGCAGGTTTTGGCCTTCAGTATGTTACTGTGGGTATTAGAATGCAGAGTACACCTTCTCTGACTATTTACCCCGTGATTTTGTAATTACAGAATGTCTACGTTTTTCTTCCTGTTCCTGTTCATTCATTAAGTCTAACTCCAGTATTTCTATCTTTATTTCTGCTTTCTTGGTACTTCAGGCTCCCACCTCATGACCACATAATGAAGAGCAGCATTCCTCCGAGCAGCGTCTCGGTCAACGTACCGCAGTTCTCCGTCCCTCATGTGGAGGGTGTGTCAAAGGTCAACGTGATGAACCTAAACTCAGCCAGTGCAGCGGCATCTGTTTCACATCCACACGAGAAAAGGAGAACCATCAGTCTGCCCGATGAGTGCAGTGAGTTATTTTACTCACGTGCTTAATGTGAAGTTTGTGTTGGAGTCTGTTTTGTGCATGGAACTGTTCATTTGTTGGGTTAGGGTCAGCTGACCAGCTAATGGCTTTGGGCTCAGGTCATTTTTAACACAAAATCCTTAAGGTCACTTCTGATTTCTTCACAGCTGCAATTGTGTGCAACGCTAAAAAATGTTAACTTAGACATTTTATTACATAACACTGACAAACAACTGGATTCCAGCACAACTGCACTGTTGAATTTATTTTATTATACCACTCTTGCTTGACTGAAACTCTTTAATACTAACTAGCTGGGACTCCTCCATCCTTTGTAATTTAATATTTGACCTATTTTCTTTTTTGTCCTATGTAAAGCCAGACATAAACCTCTTAAAGAAAGAAATATTATAATTTCATGGTTATAGAGGCAATAGAATCCAGAAAGCCCAATGAAGTCTGAGGAGGAAATCATTAAATAATATATATTGCATTGTATTAAAGCCCACAGGGATTTCTAATACGGACAATCTGAAAGAAATATATTTTGATGGCATAATTTATCTTTTTCCCAGGAAATGTTTTTATCACCTATTCTTCAGACACATCCTCAGAGATGATCCCCTTTGTAGAGTTCCTCAGGAAACAAGGATTTCGACCAGCTGTAAGTGACATTTTAAAACATTTTTTTCTTTTTTTTTCCAAATATTTTTGCTGTATCTAACAATATTAAAGAACAGAATTTGTAAAGATGTGGTTTCATTTATATTAAGGCTGCCTAAGGCAAGAAATGTGATTTATTTAGGAAGATTCATGAAAAACTTCAGAGTGTAACTTGGTTGTATCAGAACATTTTTGGGTTTCAATGTAGAATCTCAATGGGAAGTTAAAGAGGAACAGCAGCAGTTTTATGGATGTTGGCCTAGGATCTGACACACTATAGCTGTTTGTAAAATAATGATGGAAAATGTATATGATAGTTCACTTTCAACTCTGACTTCAATTTTACAGATTGACATATTTGACAGCCCAATCAGATCCATGGACATCAACAAATGGAAGGATAGTTACCTTAAAGATGTAAGTAAATCTGATTGATTTGAAGGTGCACTTAAAAACAAAAAAAAAGTTAACTGGAAAAAAAAAGTTTTGCATATGACTGCCAATGAAAACAATTATTTAAGATAGACTTACATTGTTTAACTGAGAAGTTGTATAAGTGGTCCCAATTTTGAATAAAGCAGTGTTGTTCTCTCTTGAGATATGCTGTTGTTGCAGCCATATTCTATACATTAGCCTATATAATTATTGGACAGATAAACCATGATGTCTTTTTGGGGACACCCCCAGTGGCCATCCATGGTATTACAACTATATGATACTTAAGATTTGGTTAATTTTTCACTGAAGGTCCTTTGATTTTAATTCATATTTGCTCCAATATTTTGTGAAATGTATAATTATAACAGTGTAAGACGTACTTTATTTAAACATCTCTAAGCCTAAAAATTAGATTAATTTCCCAGAAACAAGCCTTTGTTTTACTTTCTCAAAATTCCTCTTTGCAGTAATGAAGTTGTCTTTTAATGCAGCTAAAATGTCTAATATATAATCTTTTTTTAAGCAGCAGTCTACTCTGATCATCATTGCCATCAGTCCTAAATATAAAGCAGACATTGAGGGATCTGTAGTTGACAGCCACGGTCTTCACACCAAATATATTCACTCTATGGTGAGAAAAAAAAAAAAAAAATTATTTGATAAGTCATTCAGTAAATTTGAGGTTTAACACCAACTAACTGCTCGTCTGTAATTTTAGATGCAAACTGAGTTCATCCAGCAAGGCAGCTTGAATTTCAGATTCATCCCCGTTCTCTTCCCTAATGCATCCCAGGTTAGTGAGGATTTATTATAATTAACACTAAGGATTCAGTCTTTTGTTTCTTGGTCTGATGTTTAGTTTACGTTGCAGATCCATGTGCCCACGTGGCTTCAGAATACGCGTGTTTACCGCTGGCCTCAGAACACGGAGGACCTGTTACTGCGACTGCTGAGGGAGGAGAGGTATGTCGCCCCCCCTGTCCCCATGGAGCTCACCCTCATCATCAAACCAGTGGCCCTCTGCACTTCCACCACCATGTAGAAAACAACCTGATGTTTCTATGTGGTCAGTGTTTAGTTAAATATATGGAGTTTTACAGGCTGTTGAAAAGGAAAAAAGAGCGTAATGAAAAAATAAAAATGATTAAAGTTGTAAATTTGAAGCAAAAAAACTTGCAGGTGTGACAATAAACACAACAACAAGTACATATTGAAATAAAAATCTGCTTTTTTAAACTTTAACTTTAATTGTGTTTACTTTTCATTTATTATTTTCAGTCACAGCTTGGTTCTAATTTGCAGTTTTTTTTTCTCATAAATGTACAACTTTAATCAGAGTTTTTTCTCACACATTTGTAACTTCATTATCTTAAAGTATATTCAAATATTTTATTACTTATTTACCCCTTTGCCAAAGAATATCAAGGGGTATTGTAAACTTTTGTGTATATTTGTGTATATTTGATTATATTTACCTTTTAAATATGACTTTTTTCTCAGTATATCCATGCTTTGTCTCTTGTAAATTTACAATTTCTCTTAAAAATGTACAACTTTAGAATCTCAGATTGTATTTGAGTTTTTTCCTCATGAATTTACCACTTTAATCAATGGATTTGTGGATTTATTTTGTAAATGTCAGGTTTTTTTTCTTAAAAATGTATGAATAACCATGTCTCTGTGTAATCAAACACATTATGTAAAGATGTTTAATGCCTTTAAGGAAAATATAAATGTGCCTTGACATGTCTTTGTTCTTCAGTGTTCACAGATGTGTATATTTGATAAACTACGTATATCCAGTACAATACTAATGTAGCAGCAACAATGAGCACAAGATGGTGCTGTTTATAAACACATATCAGACATTTGTTTTGACCAGAAGCTTAAATTTAACACAGTGGTGAAGTGAGTTATAATTATAGAAGCATGTTTGTTTTGAAGCTCCCACATGAAACCAAATGTGAGTTCATATGAAGAGACTGATGTGTCATGAAAAATCCCAGTTAGCTTATAATCATCCACATAATCACAAGCCTCGAGGACTGAAGACACTACAAAGCCACGTTTGCATGTATGTGTTCTTCTTTAAGTGAGTCCCATGAGCATTTATTGGTTTGTGGTTTAGTCTCTCCCACTAGTGTTTTTATAAAAGCAGAAAACAACATGATTAATGCACTAGATCTGTGGCAGGAGGGGAGATAAGAGATCGTAACATATCGTTCATACCTAAAATTATAGCGAAAAGACAATCAGTTTGCATATAACCTGAACTGTGCCTTGTTTTAATGTTTTTCTCTTGTCTTGTTTGCACCCATTATATTTTATGCCTTTTGATGATGCTGTTACTCCCACAAAGAGGCTTTACTGTATGAATAAATATTGTTACTTTCCTACAATAATTGCCTAATAATTTTTTGACAAAAGTGAATTTTTTGCCTAAATCTTCAGACACTCAAAGTTTTTTTGTGTTTCTTGAAAAATCTGAAAAAAAAAAAACAAAAAACAAAAAACAAAAAAACACTTGGGCAATTATTTTAAAAATTTGACATTATGCAGAATACTGATGCAGCATTGGAAATGGGCACAAGATAGTACTGTTCATATCAGACCATTGTTTATTAAATGCCACAAGCTCTAATTTGACTCACACATGAAGCAATTTATAATTTTAGAAACATGTTTGTTTAGAGGCTCCATCATGAAACCAAATGTAAGTTTATGTTATGGAACGCTGTAGTTAAACACTTAAAAACACAAGCTTCAGTTGAAGGAAGGGGCTTCAGTTCATGTGGAATTTGGCGCCTCTTAAAGTTAGTTTTCAATCACTTCGCATTGTGATTAGTCCCAGTTCGAGGATACATTTCTCTGCCTCACCAGTAGGGGTTCCCAGTTCAGCCATCTGATCTAACACACCCCCCTCAACCGCCAAAAAAGGCCTGGCAGAGCAGCAGTTGTGCAGGACTCCAGCTAAGAATAACCCAGACCTTGTGAGGGGATACAGTTACCTTGAAGCCCCCCTGTACTGTGTTCTGACCTATACCCATGTGAGGCACCAATAACACTGGGGGTGGGATGTGTTGTCCGTTCCCCCTCGCCCTACCCTGTCCTGTGCTGCCTTAGCTTAGCTTGTTCCTCTCCTGTGCTGCTTTAATTCGCCTATCCGTCCCCAGACCCCCCTCTGCAATGCTGCCGCTGTGGCAGCTCCAAATTCCCCAAAAACTGTAAAGTCTGATTCTCATTTCCTTCACTCTTTCTTGAAGACGCTCAACCTGAGGATCAATGGGCCAAGAAACAAGAATCTGAAATGGAAATGGAATAATCCAACAATTGGGAATTTTTATTCTGTGACAAGTGGATACTGATTGGATTTAGTGAAGGTGTGAGTGTCCAGTCGGTTCTGCATGAGGAGGCTTTGCCCCCAACTCCAAAGACTACACCTGAAATAGTCTCCATATCACCATGGCTGAAGGTAGGACTGTGAACAACTGGAATCTGACTCAGATCTGATCAAATGAACAGCTTTAGTCTTCACTACAGCTTAGAAATCCTCAGCTAAACCGAATAAATAAGTGGAGATGTTTTGATGTGGTGCATCTTCTTAGGGAAATGTGTTGAAAGTACAGTGCTATAAATACAGGATATCATGTGGCCACAGTATTACCACTGCTATCTTGTGACAGGATATGTGAGTGGTGCTAGGGCTTAGGGTTTGCAACAACCCTGTTTGCACTTTTACATAAATCTTCTTTTCTGGATAAATAAGCTTTATTCTATAGCTGATGAGGCGTTACAGTTTGAAGGAAAACTCGCTATAACATGTAACTCAGATTGTTTTTCTGCAGCAAAAGAACAAGCTAGTGGTGAAATAGTGACACCAGCTGGTCATCATGAATAAATAATTTACTAAAGTGGTGCTTCTGAGATTTCTTAAAGTCTAGTGTTTGTTTTTGAGGAATCGAATGATGAGTCAGACGTGCTCTGACTTCATTCACAGTTTCAAGGTGTCTTTGACAGTTTGGCAGCAGCTCCTCTTGGACAGTACAACACAGCTGCCACTCATCCTCGATGAAGAGGATTTTGTCAAATGCCTGAAGCATTTTCCACAGAATCAGAAGCATATTACATGTTTGGACTGCTACATGCTGAAATGAGAATGACAGATGAAAAGTTCCAACATTAATCTTTAATCTTTGCAAGTTTAATCAATTAAATTCTAGGTAATACAAAGATGACTTGATGTAACATAGTTATGTTTTTTAAGAATATAATCCCCTAATATCAAGAAACGTCCCTACATGTTCCCTGGTATTAGAAATGCAACTGAAAACATGGATATCATTATTTATGTAACCTTTAGATCAGAGATTTGATTAAATACTGAAATTATTAGATATTAAACGGTGTCCTTCATAGATTATCTGCTAGTGTGACTAAAATGGGAGATGTTCAGGCTTCTTAATGCGATGATGATGATGGATTGCAGCTGATGTTTGTTATTTTAGAAACATTACAGTTGTCTATATCAGGAACTTCTACAGGGCTCAGAGCCAAAGGTGTAAATGTGCTGTTGGGCAAACATGAGTATTTAATATCAAATGACAACTCATAGTGTGGTCTCTGCAATCAATTAAAAAACTATGTTTGACTTGGCCTATGAATATATATTATGCATGCACACTGTTGTAAAGCTATAGTATAGTCCAGGGGTCAGCAACCCTGGTCCTAGAGAGCCACTATCCTGCATGTTTTAGATGTATCCCTCTTCCAACACACCTAATTCAAATGATAAGCTGATCATCAAGCTCTGCAGAAGCGGTGTGTTGGAAGAAGGAAACATCTAAAACATGCAGGATAGTAGCTCTCTAGGACCAGGGTTGCTGACCCCTGGTATAGTCAAAGCCTCAGTCATGTCATTCTTTGGTTTGTGGTCTGCTGTTTGAGTTTGGCATTTTGGCCACCTCCATCTTGATGTTTTTGGACACATTGATGCTAATATTTTGATAAGGGGTGAAGCTGGGGAAAGGTAAGGGGAGTAACTTGCAGAGCTATATGCTAATCTTCAATTACTAAAAACACCAACCATACGGACTATACGACAAACAAACTGCTCTATAATTTTAGCTTCTTAAATATTAGCTCATAATTTGTTTGATAACAGTAATGTCAACTTTGAGTAATGTCTAAACAGACTAATTATTGCTAGTTAACCAAATTAGCATGCTAGCTGACAGACCATATAACACCAAAGAGTGCTAACATTAGCTAATGTAGCTAAATTATGCTAATACCCTGAGGATTATAATTTAATTAAGCCAGGTAAACTTCATGATAGAAATATTTGACAGCTGTACTAGTGAAATGTCTTAGCCACAACTATAGAGGAAGTGTCTGACAGGAAAATATATTTTATTCAACAAACAGAAGCTCTGAAAATCTGACCCAGTAGACTCACTCATCTAGGCTTATCCTTCATAATTTCAGCTAAATTATGCATAATGTTAAGCTTTAATACTAGTTACACAGGTGAACAATAATAATAATAATAATAATAATAATAATAATAATAATAATAATAATAATAATAATAATAATATCACTTGATTTGTAATAATAATATCACTTGATATGTTCCTGAGCTGTGCTGATGATTACTTACATGTATTTGTTACTGTCTTTTTCAATGTTGAGTTACGGATACGTCTTTGTCACAGTAAATTTGGTCCATAGTTGTTGATTTTAGGTTGTTCAGTCTCTTTTGTTTTGTTTTTCATTTAACTCACTCAGACTATGACTTCATTTTTTTATGAAGCTGATGATTTCTTTCCATGTCCAGGCACCAAACCAGCCTCCTCTGCAGCCACTGGGTCCAATGGAGCAACAGCGGCACAGTCGACCTCTCTAAAATCCAGAGGTCTGGATCTCCTCAGGACGGTCAAAGTATCTGTGGAGCTCATGATCGCCCTTGTCGCGCTCCTGTCCTGGGTGGTTGTAGGCGTGGTGATGTTTGACTTTGTCGAATACAAGGCAGTCCCTGGTTAGTCATAAAGAGCTAAAAGTCTCTACCGTTAAGGTAACTTAATCAGTTTAGTCAGAAAATGTACAGAGCTGTAAGTAACTTTTTTGTTTGCTGCTCTTTTCAGACATTCAACAAATCATTACAGACCCTGTACAAGCAGTAAACGACGCTGTTGATGAAGTATCCAGTCTAGTAAATAAGTTTCAAGGTACAGAAGCAACAGTGTATTGGTGAAACTCCATTGTATTTCCAAAAGATCACATAAAACAGACCCTCTATCTATCTATCTATCTATCTATCTATCTATCTATCTATCTATCTATCTATCTATCTATCTATCTATCTATCCATCCATCCATCCATCCATCCATCCATCCATCCATCCATCCATCCATCCATCCATCCATCCATCCATCCAAATCTCCTCTCCTCTCCTCTCCTCTCCTCTCCTCTCCTCTCCTCTCCTCTCCTCTCCTCTCCTCTCCTCTCCTCTCCTCTCCTCTCCTCTCCTCCAGAATGTGCACCTGATTTAAGTGACCCCACGTCCGTTGCCACGTACACAGCTGAAGAAATAGGACTAGCAAAAGATGGAGTCGTTCGATATTTTTCAGATGAGGATGGTACGAAAAATCACACACACCCAACAAGTTTTTGACCAAGAATTTGTCAACATTTAAGTACAAATCTGTTATAATTCTGACTGTCTGATGTTTTCCTACATCTGCAGGCAATTTCTACCTTAGTTACATTGACCCTGTGGTCATTGGAAGACAAGCTTTCCACACTGCTGATGACTTCATGAAAGACGTAGGGGGCACCGTCAGGGACACCACATGTGCTATGATAGATAGTGTAGTTGATGCTATAAAGGATATAAATACAGGTATGCAGCCTATGTATCGCCAGCAGTATGAATTACATGGTGACTAATGTTGTGAAATTTCCCAAAGATATACTAATTCTTTGGTTTAACTCAATTAACTGTCGACTTTCAGTGTGATCCTTCACAATTGTCCATCTTTTTTGCAGGAGAAACGGATCTTAGCTACATAGACCCTGTAGTCATAGGCAGAAATGTCTTCAGCGTCACTAATGAGTTCATGTGTGGAGTTGGAGGCTCCATCCAGCATGTGCTCTGTGCCATCATAGACACTATTTTAGATGTAGGAAAAGGAATTTACCAAGGTAATATTTAACACCCAAACATCTTATAATAGACTCTTAATGTCACTTTTTTAACGTTTTCACACATTTTTTTTTCTAATTTCTTTTTTTTTTTTTTTTACAGGAACCACGGATGTCAGCTTCGTTGATCCGGTGGTAATTGGCAGAAAAACTTTTCATATCAGTAATGACGCTGTAGGAGGAATAGTGAGTCACATCCAGGACGTGCTCTGTGCCATCATAGACACTATACTGGACATTGTTAAAGGTACCTGCTCCTTTCATTGACACTCAGCATAGTGCAATAGTTTTAATAATGTAAAGTATATTAAGTGTAGTATATGTAAGTTGAGTCAGAGTCTGTTTTGAGCTGAGAGCCAGCCTATTGTTAATATTATTCATTCAGAGTGAATATATAAACTCCACACAGAAAGGCCCAGTGAACTATTTTTCCAAGACAATGACTGTCTTGTTGCTTTTATCTGTGACATGAGCCTGGACAGTGATTTTCTTTTAGGACACTGATTATTTTTTCCTGTAAAAATCGTATACTCACTCAGAAATTCATCAGTCCTTCTCTCCTGTTCCCCTTCAACAACAATGCTAGTAAAAATTACAAATGTGGTCAGATCATGTCAAAAACAACTGTAACGTCTCATAAGCAGACAAGTACATGCAGGTCTACTGAAACTAACTTGTAACTATTGATCATTAACTCTAATTAACATTTTTACTCATTAACTAATGTGTATATGGTAGACATAAAAAAAACACCACCTAACTAAAGCTGCAACTCTGTGAGCTTAAAGTATTCAAACGGTTCAATATGTAAGATTTACTTTCAGTCCAACACAGACCGCAACACCAGCCTCACATAACACACAAACATACTATTGTCACTGTACTGTACCAAATGAAGCATATGTTATTATGATAAACAATACATGTTGCAATTCATGAGTAACTGTCATGTTCAACATGTCTGTATCAAAACTGAAAAGTGTTAAATGAATTAACTGACTGGTGTTTTGGCTTGAATGTGTGCTGTTTTTCTTAGGAACCACTGACGTTAGTTTCATTGACCCTGTGGTTATTGGCAGAAATGTCTTCAATGTTACTAATGACTTTGTGAGTGGAATAACAGGATACATTCAGAGTGTACTTTGTGCAATCTTGGATATAGTCCTGGACATAGTGAAAGGTACAGTATTATCAGTTTTCATCATTTTCACTTTTAATTTTTATAACTGTATAACACCCCATGGGTTGAGGTAAATGGAAACAAAAGCAAGGCTTATATGTGTACTTCTCCAAATACAGGGAAAAGAGGGAAGAAACAATAATAATAATAATAATAATAATAATAATAAAACCTGCATACATACATACATACATAAGTAGTAAATGTAAATAGCTATAACAAAATATCCCACAGGTGATGGGGATAAATGGGGATAACCAGTAATCCTGGTGTAAATAAGGATTTCAACCTCAGAAGACATGTCTGGTTCAAATTTAACAATATATAGGCCAATATAGGGGACTGACTCTAGTTTGAGATTATTTAGATAATATTGTTTAGTTTGTTTCCATATACAGTAGGTCGGTATGTTTGTTCTGTCCATACTGCTCTGGTTTTTGCTACTCAGTAAAAGTATTAAAAATTAGGGACTTTCAATCCACCATTGCCCAGAGGTCTTTGCAGTATTTTCATTTTTATCCTCGGGAGTTGATTTCTGCATATCAACTGTGTAAAACAAGTATTGAGTTGTTTAAGGGACTTTCTTGAGTTTGGAGTTGGTAAAATCCAAAAGAGATACTAATATTTTAACAGGATTTGTTGAGCACAACACAGACTGCAACACGAACCTCACATAACACACAAATACACTCCTGTACACTTTAGATAATTCCACATTATATGTATTTTGATAAACTATGTCATAATTAATAAAGCATGTTGGAATTCATGAATAATTGTCATGTTTAATATCTTAATATCTTCTTAAATGAATTAACTAACTGGTGCTTTGGCTTGAATGTGTGTTGTTTTCCTCAGGAACCACTGACGTTAGTTTCATTGACCCCGTGGTTATTGGCAGAAATGTCTTCAATGTTATTAATGACTTTGTGAGTGGAATAGCAGGATACATTCAGGATGTACTTTGTGCAATCTTGGATGTATTCCTAAACACTGTAAAAGGTACGGTATTATTAATGTTTTTAACCTTTAATTAATATTTTCTGCAAACTGAAGGATTTGTTAGCTGCATCAAATTTCTTCCTAATTGCTTCCAACTGACTGTATGACAGATATCATGGACGCTGTGGGATTCAGCCCCATGTCAATTCTGAAGACAACAGCAGAAATCACCAGAGAACAGATAAACATGCTGACAGGCTACCTCTCCACAACACTGATGGGCGAACAAGGTCTGCTTTTACATCTGACTTATATACCACCTACGTGTCATTATTGTTGCTGCTATATTTGTGGGTTAAACTACCTGCTTGTACCATTATCTTTTACCAATCTTATGATGTTATTTCAGGTATCATGCCTGAGGTGTCAGTTGATCCCATGAAAGTGGTCGAAGACGCTGTGTTGGAGTTCAGCGACAAGAAAGATTTGTTCGTGGCTTACATGTCGAGCATGGTTGTTGGTGATCAAGGTATGTGTTTTGGGAGTGGTTTTATTCTATTTCAGATGGGTTAATAGTCACAATGTAAGAATTGATGAATACATACAAATAAGATAATATAATGTATTACTAACAGAATATATTACATTATATCTTTTGTAGGTGAACCTGTTACTACACCAGATGTCAGTGTAGTAACTGAAAAAGGTTTGAGCCTTTAATTAACACTTAAGTATTTATCATCTTATTAATGCAATGAAATGAATTAAACAACAATCAAACAAAATTGGTTATGTACTGTTTTAGATGACTCTGCAGCGCCATCATCTGATATAAATCTGGTGCAAAGGAAAGGTAAATACTCATTATATTGTATACATTATTTATTTTGGCTTTAAATGAGAATAGTTCCTTTAAAAATGTCTGGTCTTTCATTGTCACATTTCCTTTGACATGCAGGTGAATTCCTTCCACCTATTGAAAAAGGTAAGTAATTCCCACCATGTTGCAGACTATAAGTTTATTTTTGGACATATGTAATAGTTGTTGCTGGCGAATAGTGCATAGAATTATTCTGTCATGTTCTGGTGTTTAATGCATGTTCGCCCTGATTTTTGATGTTCTTACCCCTTATATTTGAATTGTATGAATTGTCTAATACATGAAGCCTGAGTGTTGTGTATTTTTCAATATATAAAGTTCTTACTGCATGCATACTAAGGTAATGTCATACGAATAAATGTCTGTGTGCAACAAAGTTGTTGTGGCTCATCCATCCTTTTGTTGAACAGTTTTGTTAGATTTGGATTTAACGTATCATGTGAATCTAAGTGTATGCGGTTTTGTTCCATCCTTTGTTAATGTGTTTGGATTTCTGTAATAATGCATGATAACTCTGATTATAATTATGGGCCATTTGGAGCATTTCGCCGATGCTACTATGTCTGAATGTGCAGCATCGTCTGACTGAATTCACATGTGTATAACCTACTGCATGAATGGATCTGGATTGTCTGAACTGGATGATGTATGTTTTCACACAGTTTTATACCATAGCATTTTATTTGGTAGTTGGAAAATGTTAAACAGTTTACACCACATGTATCAAAACTTAGGACATAAATCAGTAATTATGGGCTTTTTTTTCTAACTTTACTGCTTTAGATGTATGAAAACTAAACGAAAGCTTCGAGCAGTTATGGCTGGGATCTTACCCCTTTGTGCACACTGGGTGCGCGATGCAGTCCAGAGGTTTTATTGCTGTAGATATCTTCAGAGTCCAGTTAAATGTAGTTAAGAAGGAGCTAAATAAATCTTCCTTGTCAACTGGACATAGAAGGAAATGGGAAAATAAAATGATGAACATCCTAATAGTCATACACCATTGGTCCAAGATATTTTTTTTGCTTATTTGGACCTCATGTATGTGCCTATTAATTTTAATATCAGCCATTATTTTAGGCCATACACCGGAATTTGCATCACTAAGGAACTTCAAAACAAATGTGAGGTTCGTCAGCCAAAGTCTGTCAAAGTTTACTTAAGTACAGTGGCTAAAAATGACAAAAATGAGACAAAATGGAGGCTTTACATTTAAGTATAGATCATGATGCTGATACATGTATACTCACAATTTTGCACATCTGGGTGAAACCTCATTCTGGGACTTCAATTCTTTTATTTTCTAAAATTCTACAGGTGGTCGTATTTAGCCATTTTGGGCCACACATTAAAATTTACATCACCGCAGCTTCAGCTTTGAAGTGTCCATATTTATAATTTTTCATCAGAGAGGACAAAAGTGACCAACTGTGAGGTCACTCAGCTGAAGCTTGTAAGGAGAAGTTTGATAAAGCACAAAGTTTGAAAATGGTTTATTATTGTATATTCACAAACATTAGACCATTTAGTAACACACAAGTCCCCTCAAATATTAAAAAAGTAGTTCATAAAAATCATAATATCTTATCCAGTTTCTGAGTTCCCCTCCAAAATGTGCTTCTTTTGGGAAAATAGTCTTTACAGATTCATTACATTAATTGCTTATTATCATGAAGCATGCGGTGTACATTGTATAGTGTCATGAATGGCCATCGTTCTTGTTCTCATTCCACTCCATCGAAATCCTTCTGTACCTTTAAAGCAAGATTTGACATGAATGTAAAAAACAAAGGTGTGGTTCAGATAAAACACATCACATGGTTAATGATACAGTTGCAGACATTGTGCACGATGCCAAAGATGAAGCTGCTCCTGCTCCAGAGATAAGTGAAGCCTCAGATTTAAAGATGGAGGAGGGGGAAGCTGAGGTTCCCATCTCCAGTGAAGCAGACAGCAAAGCAGCAGAGGAAGATGATGGTACACATATGGTTTATCCCTATCTCTTTGGTTTTATTTATTCATAAATATAAGGTCACAAGGCATTAAATCTATTGCTATCACATTACTAGTGAAACTTGCTGATGCTGAAGAAGAAAAACATGAACCATCTCTGGGAGATGATGACCAAGTCCTTGCTGAGGAAGAGGAGGAGAAACAGGAGGACACTGAAGAAGTTCATGCCACCGAGGAGGGAGAAATTATTACTAAGGAGGATGCAGCAGATACTGAGGAAGAGGAGGAAAAGGAGGAAGTGGAGATAAAAGTAGAAGGGAGTTCTGCTGCAGAAGAGGAGGAGGAATTAAAAACAGAGGAGAAGGAAACAGAAGACCAAAAGGCAGAAGAGGAGGAAGAAGAGGAGACTACAGCAGAAGATGTGGTAGAAGCTGAGGAGGAAGAGGAGGAGAAGAAGGAAGAAGAAATAAAAACAGAACAGGTGGTAGAAGATGAGGAAGAGGAGGAGGAGGAGAAAAAAGAGGAGATAACAACAGAAGAGGTGGTAGAAACAGAAGAGGAGGAGGAGAAGGAGAAGATAAAAACAGAAGCCGTGGTAAAATCTGAGGAGGAGGAGGAGGAGGAGGAGGAGAAGAAAGAGGAAATAAAAACAGATGCCGTGATACAATCTGAGGAGGAGGAGGAGAAAGAGGAGATAAAAACAGAAGATGTGGTGGAAGCTGAGGAAGATGAAGAGGAGATTTTAGCTTCTACTGCCACCATCGAAAAATATGTGGTGTCTGAGAAAACAGAGGAAAGCATGGAAATAACTGACACAGATGAAGAACTTCAGGTGGACATGGTTTTGGAGGAAGAAGAAGACAAAGAAAGAGAAACAGAGGGTGAAGTAGAGATTACGGTAGAGGTGGACGATGACGTTGAAACAGAACCATCAGTCCAGAAACTTGATGTGGAACATCTGTCTGCTGTGAGGCCTGTTAATGAGAGTGTATCTGATGAGGAGGATGAAGAAGGAGAAGCACCAATATCACTGCCTGTTCATGACCAAGACATCACTGAAGACCACGATGAGAACAACAACAACAGCGAGAGGCTGAAAACTGACCCTGAGAGGCTGAAAAGAGCTGCATCCAAAGCTGATCGCAAAGACATACACCTCGAGAAACAGCTCGAGAAAGGTACAATACAAATATGCATCATCTTTTTTCATTGTCTGTACATGTTTCTGAATGGTGAGTGGTATAATTACTACACATGGAACATGTACAGTGTATATGTCCATGTGAATTGTTTGTATCCATGCAATATTCAGATATATTTTTTTATCTGAATAACTTGACAGTGTAACTAAAGTTGTTCATTGACTACTGCAACATATTTAATCATTTTTATTTTAGTACATTATGTTAATTCTGAGTTTATAGTGATGTGTGAATTATCAAGTAGAACATCAAGTTTCATACCAACACAATAATATCACTGAATCATAATATCATCATGATGGGGTGTGATTTTGATCAGCGTGTAGTGCTTATAGTGCTTATGCAAGCATGAGTTCTTTGTCATGATAACTCTACATAATTGAACCTCTTTGCAGATAACACCATTATTTACATTAACATGTTTCTCCATGTATCTGAATGGTATACTGCAGTTCTCAAAGAAGCAAAGGAAAGAGATACATTAAAAGAAGCTGAAGAAGCCATTATTAAAGGTAATATTCTTCTTCAGTCTTCTGCTACATTGCATTACTTAGTTTCACTTTTATTCCACAGGGACATTTTTCTGTCCTCCTCTAAAATCTCATGACTTTAGTGCAGTGGTTCTTAACCTGGGTTCGATCGAACCCTAGGGGTTCGGTGAGTCAGTCTCAGGGGTTCGGCGGAGGTCAAGACACACACTCGACTCATTAGTCAGGTGTGTGTGTCGGGCTAGGTCCGTGTATGTAAACAAACGGCTTCGGAGACTCTTTCTCTGATTGACATCCAATATACGCGGTGTATTGTTGTTGCTTATAGCACTACAACACATCCGGAAGTGTTTATAATCTCCTCCACTCGTCTGACGATGAATTATTTGAGTATTTTCCACATCGTTGTTATGACTTTTGCTACTTCCTGTTAACCACGGAGGCAGCCATGTGTAGCGTTCGTTTACATTTTTTGGTCACCGCACTGGTCAGTTACAGTCATGTGACAACCGACGCACCGTCGCGGACGGAGAAATCGTATTACGCTAAAGCCGAGCTAGTGTCGTAATAAAACAACGATCACAAAAATACTGAAGGAGTAACGAGAACTTTTTTTTTGATACACTACATTCAATTATCTTTTTTTATGTCAAAATTGCGTGGTTCGGAAAGTTCGGAGCGAGACGAAACGAAAACCGGGTTGACCTGACGGCCTACACATACATATACACAACAGCAGAAGTCACACTGATTTGCAGTAAATATTCATTATTATTGTAGCCTAATGGAAATTAGGTGATGGGTGTGTGTTAAAATGTAAAAAATGATAAATAGCATAAATACAATAAGTTCATTATTGGAATACATAAGGTTAAAAATTAAAACCATTTCAGTGTGGTTGTATTAAAAAAGGTCATGTCTTTGTGAAAAGGTGTGTAATTTGTTGTAAGTTCATGCACTGTATTGGTTTTGTTCTTTGAGCACAGTGATGTTAATGCACAGTTCATTTTGTGCACCAGTAAAACATATACCTGTGTCTTGAATTTGAAAAAAAAATCATATTGTATTTTGTAATAAAGAAGGGTTCAGTGAATGCGCATATGAAACTGGTGGGGTTCAGTGCCTCCAACAAGGTTAAGAACCACTGCTTTAGTGCAACTTGAGGCCACTGTTGGTCATATAATGAACTAGAAAAGCACTCGGAGAGCGCAGACCTCTCCCAAGGCAGATCAGTGTCCCCCCCTATCACCACCAAAATTTAATCGTTTGTTCCTTGTGCTACTATCAACATTTCCTGAAAATTTCATCAAAATCCATCCGTAACTTTTTGAGTTATCTTGCTAGCAGACAAACAGACAAACCCCGATGAAAACATAACCTCCGCCATTCCTTGGCGGAGGTAACAATGACACTTAGGAGCCAGACTTGTGAAATCTACAAATGATAATGGATTTTAAAACAAGTAACCCTGTCTCAAAGAAATTATATTCATATTAACTCAGTTGCTCAATGCATCAATAGATGAGACAGGTGGGGTGGAAGGTGGATTTACAAAATCCAGGACTTTGCCACCAGAGACAGGAGTTCACATCCAACTCCTCTAACTATTTAGTTTTAGGTAATATGAATACTTTGGTTATGGTTACGAAAAGATTGTTGTTTGAGTTAAATATAAGTATGTACTGTCAGTGTGTAAAGTAAACATTGAAAGTTTTATAATCATGTTGTCAAACCAGATCTTGTAATTCAAATTGATAGGTTTTTGATAGACTATAACATGATGTCAGTCAATAAGTTCAAGAGCAAGATTTTTGCCACTTCATGATATTAATTTACACTTATTTCTTCTAGCATTACATTTGTAACAGTTACCACTTAGCTGCAGATTAGCACAATTTCTATTGGGGTTTAAATTATGAATGTTGGATGTGCAAGAGGTGTTATTTTGCTAATATTGCACAAAAACTGTGACTCATTTTGTTTTGTAGCAAACCAGTTTATTTTTCAAATGTGTTGTTGCTTATACACCTCAAAGCCAGAGAAATTAGACAGGGGAAAAAAGCCAAACCTGTGAAAATAGAAATAAAAGAAGAGCAGCAGAAAAGATTAGGTCAAATCTGAAAAGCCCAAAGGTATTCTAAATTAGTAATCAAGTAATAATACTCTAAAGTGAAATGTACTACAACTGGGGAAAAATATGTATAAATCTTTCAATTTGTACCTTTATAACTTTATCTTGTCATGAAAAGAATTTCATTGTTGGATTTGAGCTACATTTTAAAGAAAGGAAAACCAATAATACTGGAGATATTAAGAGATATTTTGAAATATAAAATATTAAAAGGTGTTTGGTGCATCTTTCAGATGAAGTAACCCAATTATCCAAAGAGGAAGAAGTGGAGAAGCCCTCTGAGAAAAAGAAAGATTTATTAGAGCCTGAACTTGAAAAGAAGGAAGCATCCAAAGACAAAATTGAGGAGGACAAAAAACCAAAACAAAAGAAAGAAGTAAAGAAAACACCCAAAGAAAAAGAAGAAAAGAAACATCCAATACAGGTAAAGAAACTCCTCAAGAAAGAAACAGAAGAAAAGAAACCTCCCAAAGAAAAGGATGAACTGAAAAAGCCTCAGAAAAAAGTGAAAGAGGAGGAGAAACCTTCCAAAGAAGTAAAAGCTGAAAAGAAACCTCTCAAAAAAGTAAAACAAGAGAAAAAACCTCTCAAAGAAAAGGATGATCTGAAAAAACCTCCAAAAGAAAAAGAGGTGAAAAAACCTCTCAAAGAAAAGGATGATCTGAAAAAACCTCCAAAAGAAAAGAGGTGAAGAAACCTCTGAAAGAAAAGGAAGAAGTGAAGAAACTTCCCAAAGAAAAACAGGAAGGGAAGAAACCTCCCAAAGAAAAGAAGAGAAGAAACCTCCTAAAGAAAGGCAGAGGTGAAGAAACCCCCCAAAGAAAAGGAAGAAGTCAGGAAACCTCCCAAAGAAAAAGAAGAGACAAAACCAACCAAAGAGAAGGAAGAAGTGAAGAAACCTCCCAAACAAAAAGAAGTGAAGAAACCTTCCAAAGAAAAAGAAGAGGTAAAGAAAGCTCTCAAAGAAAAAGAAGTCAAGAAACCTCCAAAAGAAGTAAAAGAAGAGAAGAAACTTCCCAAAGAAAAGAAAGAAGTGAAGAAACCTCCCAAGGAAAAGGAGGAAGTAAAGAAACCCCCTAAAGAAGTAAAAGAAGAGAAGGAACCTCCCAAAGAAAAAGAAGAGGTAAAGAAAGCTCCCAAAGAAAAAGAAGTCAAGAAACCTCCAAAAGAAGTAAAAGAAGATAAGAAACCCCCCAAAGAAAAGAAAGAAGTGAAGAAACCTCCCAAGGAAAAGGAGGAAGTAAAGAAACCCCCTAAGAAGTAAAAGAAGAGAAGGAACCTCCCAAAGAAAAAGAAGAGGTAAAGAAAGCTCCCAAAGAAAAAGAAGTCAAGAAACCTCCAAAAGAAGTAAAAGAAGATAAGAAACCCCCCAAAGAAAAGAAAGAAGTGAAGAAACCTCCCAAGGAAAAGGAGGAAGTAAAGAAGCCCCCCAAAGAAGTAAAAGAAGAGAAGAAACCTTCCAAAGAAAAGAAGGAAGTCAAGAAAGCCCCCAAAGATGTAAAGGAAAAGAAGGAACCTCCCAAAGAAAAAGAAGTCAAGAAACCTCCAAAAGAAGTAAAAGAAGAGAAGGAACCTCCCAAAGAAAAAGAAGTCAAGAAGCCTCTCAAAGAAGTTATAGAAGAGAAGAAATATCCCACAGAAAAGGAAGAAGTGAAGAAACCTCCAAAAGAAGTAAAAGAAGAGAAGAAACCTCCCAAGGAAAAAGAGGAAGTGAAGAAACCCCCCAAAGAAGAAAAAGAAGAGAAGAAACCTTCAAAAGAAAAGGAAGAAGTGAAGAAACCACCCAAAGAAAAAGAAGTGAAGAAACCTCCCAAAGAAAAGGAGGAAATCAAGAAACCTCCCAAAGAAGTGACAGAAGAAGCAAAACTTGCCAAAGGACCAAAAGATGAAATAAAGAAACCTCCCAAAGAAAAGGAGGAAGCGAAGAAACCTCCCAAAGAAGTAAAAGAAGTAAAACCTCCCAAAGAACCAAAAGAGGAACTGAAGAAACCACCCAAGGAAAAGAGGGAAGTCAAGAAACCTCCCAAAGAAGCAAAACCTCCCAAAGAAGAAGTAAAGAAACCTCCCAAAGAACCAAAAGAAGAGAAGAAACCTTCCAAAGAAAAGGAGGACGTCAAGAAAGTTCACAAAGAAAAAGAAGAGAAGAAACCTCCCAAAGAAGTGAAAAAAGAAGCAAAAACTCCCAAAGAAAAGGAGGAAGTAATGAGACTTCCCAAAGAAAAGGAGGAAGCTAAGAAGCCTCCCAAAGAGAAGGAAGAAGTCAAGAAACCTCCAAAAGAAGAGGAAGAAGCCAAGAAACCTCCCAAAGAAGTGAAAGCAGAGAAGAAACCTTCCAAAGGACCAAAAGTGGACGTGAAGAAGCTTCTCAAAGAAAAGGAGGAAGCAAAGAAACCTCCCAAAGGAAGGAAGAAGCCAAGAAACCTCTCAAAGAAAAGGAAGACAAGAAACCTCCCAAAGAAGTGAAAGAAAAAGCAAAACCCCCCAAAGAACCAAAAGAGGAAGTGAAGAAGCCTCTCAAAGAAAAGGAGGAAGCAAAGAAACCTCCCAAAGAAAAGGAAGAAATTAAGAAGCCTCCCAAAGAGAAGGAGGAAGTCAAGAAACCTCCCAAAGAAAGGAAAGAAAAAGCAAAACCCCACAAAGAACCAAAAGAGGAAGAAAAGAAGCCTCCCAAAGAAAAGGAGGAAGCCAAGAAACCTCCCAAAGAAAAGGAGGAAGCCAAGAAACCTCTCAAAGAAGTGAAAGAAAAAGCAAAACCCCCCAAAGAACCAAAAGAGGAAGAAAAGAAGCCTCCCAAAGAAAAGGAGGAAGCCAAGAAGCCTCCCAAAGAGAAGGAGGAAGTCAAGAAACCTCCCAAAGAAGTGAAAGAAAAAGCAAAACCCCCCAAAGAACCAAAAGAGGAAGAAAAGAAGCCTCCCAAAGAAAAGGAGGAAGCCAAGAAACCTCCCAAAGAAGTGAAAGAAAAAGCAAAACCCCCCAAAGAACCAAAAGAGGAAGAAAAGAAGCCTCCCAAAGAAAAGGAGGAAGCCAAGAAGCCTCCCAAAGAGAAGGAGGAAGTCAAGAAACCTCCCAAAGAAGTGAAAGAAAAAGCAAAACCCCCCAAAGAACCAAAAGAGGAAGAAAAGAAGCCTCCCAAAGAAAAGGAGGAAGCCAAGAAACCTCCCAAAGAAAAGGAGGAAGCCAAGAAACCTCTCAAAGAAGTGAAAGAAAAAGCAAAACCCCCCAAAGAACCAAAAGAGGAAGTAAAGAAGCCTCTCAAAGAAAAGGAGGAAGCAAAGAAACCTCCCAAAGAAAAGGAAGAAGCTAAGAAACCTCCCAAAGAAAAGGAAGAAGCTAAGAAACCTCCCAAAGAGAAGGAGGAAGTCAAGAAACCTCCCAAAGAAAAGGAGGAAGCCAAGAAACCTCTCAAAGAAGTGAAAGAAAAAAGCAAAACCCCCCAAAGAACCAAAAGAGGAAGTAAAGAAGCCTCTCAAAGAAAGGAAGAAGCAAAGAAACCTCCCAAAGAAAAGGAAGAAGCTAAGAAACCTCCCAAAGAGAAGGAGGAAGTCAAGAAACCTCCCAAAGAAAAGGAGGAAGCCAAGAAACCTCTCAAAGAAGTGAAAGAAAAAGCAAAACCCCCCAAAGAACCAAAAGAGGAAGTGAAGAAGCCTCTCAAAGAAAAGAAGGAAGCCAAGAAACCCCCCAAGAAGTGAAAGAAGAAGCAAAAACCCCCAAAGAACTGAAAGAGAAAGTGAAAAAGCCTCCCAAAGAAAAGGAGGAAGCAAAGAAACCTCCCAAAGAAAAGGAAGAAGTCAAGAAACCTCCCAAAGAAATGAAAGAAGTAAAAACCCCCAAAGAACCAAAAGAGGAAGTGAAGAAGCTTCCCAAAGAAAAGGAGGAAGCCAAGAAACCCCCCAAAGAAGTGAAAGAAGCAAAGCCTCCCAAAGAACCGAAAGACGAAGTGAAAAAGCCTCCCAAAGAAAAGGAGGAAGCCGAGAAACCACCCAAAGAAAAGGAGGAAGTCAAGATACCTCCCAAAGAAGTGAAAGAAGAAGCAAAGCCCCCCAAAGAACCAAAAGAGGAAGTCAAGAAACCTCCCACAGAAAAGGAGGAGGCCAAGAAACCTCCTAAAGACGTGAAAGAAGTAAAAACCCCCAAAGAACCAAAAGAGGAAGTGAAGAAGGCTCCCAAAGAAAAGGAAGAAGTCAAGATACCTCCCAAAGACGTAAAAGAAGTAAAACCTCCCAAAGAACCAAAGAGGAAGTCAGAAACCTACCAGAGAAAAGATGGAAGTCAAGAACTGCCCATGAGAAGTAAAAGAAGTAAAACCTCCTAAAGAACCAAAAGAGGAAGTGAAGAAGCCTCCCAAAGAACCAAAAGAGGAAGTCAAGAACCTCTCAAAGAACCAAAAGAGGAAGTCAAGAAACCTCTCAAAGAACCAAAAGAGGAAGTCAAAAAGCCTCCCAAAGAAAAGGAAGTCAAGAAACCTCCCAAAGAAGTGAAAGAAGTAAAACCTCCCAAAGAACCAAAAGAGGAAGTGAAGAAGCCTCCCAAGAACCAAAAGAGGAAGTCAAGAAACCTCTCAAAGAACCAAAAGAGGAAGTGAAGAAACCTCCCAAAGAAAAGGAGGAAGTGAAGAAACCTCCCAAAGAAGTGAAAGAAGTAAAACCTCCCAAAGAACCAAAAGAGGAAGTCAAGAAACCTCCCAAAGAAAAAGCTGAAGCAAAACCTCCCAAGAAAGGAGGAAGTCAGAAACCTCTCAAAGAGAAGAAGAGAGAAGAAACCTCCCAAAGTAAAAGAGGAAGTAAAGACACCTCCCAAAGTGGAGAAAGAAGATATTAAAAGGAAAGAAATCAAGACAGGTACTGTATGTTTAATACAGCATTTTATGTCCAGTGAGTAGGAGTTAGAAGAATCTGTGACATTAAATGTATGTAATGTTCACAATTATCACTGCATAACCACCAGAAAATAAGAATCACTGTGTTGTTGTTACCACAGAATGGCTCATTTATTTCTTCTTTCTCTGAGATTAGAACAAACACATGGGCTCTTGTCATGTTTTCATTGGTCATTACTGGTTCTTCCAGAAGGGGAAGATAGACGTGAAGGTATATTTGTTGGTTGCAGACTACAACCTCACCACTAGATGCCAATAAATCCTACACAATGGACCTTTAAACATTACAAAATATATGGCTTTATATGCATTTCCTATATATACTATATACAATACAGACGAATTGGTGAAAGAAACAAAAAAGAGAATTTCCATATATATCTCAGCAGAGAGTGAAATTGAACCACTGATGGAAATTTAAGTATTCCAAATACATCTGCCCCTAATTGGAATCATGTAATTTATTAACCCATAAATTGCTATATTACAATATAATTTGAGGAACATGGTCATACACTATCTCTTTTTTTATTTCAGTTGCTAAACCCAAAAAGATTATTCGAGTAATCAAGAAGGAGGCTGCACCAGTGCTGACGAAGGAACATGTTAACATCACAAAAGCAGGTGAGATGGAACGTAAAAGTAACAACTGCAGTGGTAAAATGCTGCAAAACAGCATGTAATTTTCTGATTATAGCAATAAATCTATTTATTTCAACATTATTTGCAAAGATTGGTTCTTAAATTTTCTCAGGTCAAAGCTAAACCAGAACCCGGGGATCATTTTCTTATTTGTTGTTTTTCTTTAGCTGTTCACATGTACAGTGATAATTTCCTTGAAATAATGCTATCTAAATGAGCTAGTGGTGAATTCAAGGATCACCAAGAATATTATGGTATATCACAGATTTTGATGTCAATATTTTACACCTCTGACAACTCTTAATGTGCCTGAGAAAGAAACCACATTGTACAAGGAGGCTAATAAATGATGCTAATGTTAGTTCATAACTTTTACTTCCTATGTGTCTCCACAGTCGAGGTTGAACCAAAACCAAAACCCACACTGGTTCACAAAGGTAAAAACAGATGTCTGCCACAATAGTTTAACTCTAATGTGACCACGTTTGACTCAGGAGATACTCATACTGTACTCATACTCATACTATAGACAAAGAAACACAATTATATACTCCTAACAACTTCAGCCATTATTTATTTTCTGTTTTAAGATGCTGAGGTTACCAAAGAAAAGGCCAAAAAAGCTCCTCCCAAGAAAGGTAGGTTATATTTAATGTAGATACTGTTTAATGAAATATATTTACAGTTTCTTTGTTTGACAGTAATTTTCTGCATGACAAATTCACTATTCTAGTGCTGTAATTTACATAATACAGTTTTAAATGGAGCCATATAAGCTAATACCATGATACCAGGTTATGTTATATTTTGTTCTAGAACAGTTTTAACTCACTGATCCTACCAATGTGCTTTGTTTGATACAGAAGCTCCAAAGGAAAAGGTCAAAGCTGCTCCTGTTAAAGGTGAAACATACATACTATCAGTACAAGCTATAAAGAGAAAAGCCATGGATGTAGCCCACTGTAACATTATACTTTTGTTAAACAGAGGCAGCTGCTCCAAAAGAAAAGGCCAAACCAGTTGTTCTGGCTAAAGGTAAGTCCTTTATGTGCCCCTTACATATGAATTAAACTTACATTTACATACTGCAAGTGATTGATATTTTTCTATAATTTTTCTTCAGAACCAGAAGTTCGCTCCGAAAAATGTTTCTCTGTTCAAAGAGAAAGTCAAAGTAGTCCCAATCAAGAGAGGTATATTTATTGTGTTTCTTACTCATAATTGCATTAAAGGTAGGGTAGGAGATCCTGGAAAAAACAGTCTGAGCAAGCTACATTTTGAAACTATATAATTCAAAAGTCCAACCCCTTTCTTCAGACTTCCCCCCAAAGCCATGCCTCCAGAGTACCGGACTGTACTCACAGAGGGGGGAGGGACCAATGGCAGTTGAGCTTGATAGACATATCAGCATTCAATCATTTTGATGGGCTTGGTTAAAATGATTGATGGTGATTTTCCGTCCTGTCCATTCCACAGGTGACTAAATTGTTATTTTTGTGTTACATCATTTAATTAATTGGTTACAATCGGGATGTGAATGGGATTTTTAGCAATATAATAAAAAAATGCTCCAGGAAAACATCTCTTATCCTACCTTTAAAGTATGCATAAATATTTTTTCATTACCTGCTCAGCTTCAATATTCTTGGAGAAACTGGTCATTTCCATGTTACCTTTTGAATGCTGTTTATCTAACTTTACCTACTTTATGTTTTATTACATTCAAGTGCAAAAACACAGAGTCAGAGCAGTTTCTGCCAAGATCGGTGAGACAGACTTCATATATTACATGTACATGTCATCAGGGGGTTTGTTTCATATACTGAACATCATGTTTTGTGTTTTATGATCTGTGTAGCTGAGGTTCCAAAACCAAAGCCGAAACCGACCCCCGGTTATAAGGTAAAATGATGCAAATCAGTGAGAAAAGTTCAAAGTTACAGAACAGTGTTCATTATTATCACCAAATGGTTTCTCGCAGAAGCTGAGGCTCCACACAAAAATGTGTCCGCTGACCAAAGAAAAAGGTGAAGGTCACACCACTGAAGAAAGGTACGTGTTACTGTTTGCAGCTTATTTTAATGGTGTTAAAGCTCAACCCTCAAATTCCATTACAAATACACTGTTGCCCATGAAGTGGAATAATTTTGTTTTCAGACACATTCCTCTTTTTATTCCTATTTATACACATCAACAATGACCTTTGACCGTTGCATTGGGTTCCAGTTATACTATCTATCCAGAATAAATCACATTATCACAATCATTTCATGAGAAGAGGTAAAAATATTTTATTCCAACTTTATGGACAATAATATATTTTATTATTTTATTTTCCACAAAGTCAAAGTTAAAAGCTTTAATATGTATCACTGTTAGTGCCTGTGACCCCAAAAGAGAAAATCAAAGCAGCACCAGCAATAAAGGTAACATGTTAAAGTATATTCAGTATATTTATTTTATATGGGAATGGACAATAGTAGATAAAATACATAATGTATAACTGTAATCATTTTCTTGTGTTAGAAGCTGAAGTTCTCAAGGAGAAAAGGCAGGGCCAGTTGCCAAAAAAGGTGTGTCTTATTTGAACTTATAATTGTTTTTCTAATAAAGTTATTGTTTTTATCACATTTTGCATAATATTTCCACTGTAACCATGATAGTTAAATATGACTGTGTATATTATAGTACCTGTTACCAAAGTGAAACGTACACCACCTGAAAAGAAGAAAGGTATCTGTAGTAGTAGAAGTGTGTGTTGTAGCGCTTTGTACAGTAGATGTAGAAAACTCTACTTAATGCATAATCCCTCAATCATGTATATTTTTGTAGATGTGATGGGAGATATTCTCTCCTAAAAAAAAACAGTAAAATCTTGTGACTTTTTTTGCCCCAGTTTGACTTACTAAGAATTCATTGGATTTTGATGGATTTAGTATGCTTTTCATGTTAAATCTCTAATTCTCATAAAACAACACAGATTTCACCCAGTATCACAGCTTTAAAATGAAGTTATCTCATTATTTATTCCATCCAGTCCCAAACACTCAGTGGTTCAGTGTTTTACTGTCACTTGAATCCTCAGTGTTATGTTGAATTTTCATGGTCACATTATTCAGCAATTATAGAAGTAATGCTATAACGCAAGTACGATTGATTCTGTATTTACATTTATGATTAATTTATCTGCTATTGAAGACAGACTGCAGTAATGCATGTAACTGTCGAACATACAAACATCATATTCACAGAAATACTGACTTTTTCTTTGACAATGCAGTCTTTTCTTACAATTATTATAAAGTATATGGCCCTTTATATTATTTTCTGCACTTATTTAATATTTTTTGCAGTATAACTGTCTCTATGTTGCTATAACATTGTAAATACCCCCATCATTGGACCTGATTAAGGATTATCTTATCTTATCTTATCTTATCTTATCTTATCTTATCTTATCTTATCTTATCTTATCTTATCTTATCTTATCTTATCTCTCAGTAAAATAGAATGTTGATTAAAATACTGAAATTAACTGAATTTTTTCCTCTTTTCTCATTAGAACCTGAGGCCAAACCAGTCCATGCCAAAAAAAGGTTAATGCATTTATAATCCTTTAGTAATTAAACCTGAATGTTTTTCAGCACAAAGACTGTAAGTTTTTCCATCCATATATTCCGAAGTTACAAAGGAGAAGCCTAAAGCAGCCCTGAAAAAGAAGGGAATGAAAAGTTGTAAAAGCCAAAGAAATATGCTGTTCTTATCTCTACATTGTAAATATGTCTTTGCATTTGGAATTTGCTTCTAAAACAGAGCCTGTAGCAAGAAAAGAAAAGCTCAAACCACACCTTAAGAAAAAAGGTACTCTGGCTTGAACATTTGCATGCAGATTCTTATGTTAGAGCTGCAAAAATGTTTAAATCTGCAAATGGCATTAAATTAATATGAAGATATGCCTTACTCCTATTTACTCAGAGCCTAAAGTCCTAAAGAAGAAAGTCAAACCGATTCTTACAAAAGGTACAATGTAAAAAAAAATAATGTTATGAATGGATTAATTTCTTAATGTAGGAATAAACAGCTGTTTTGTGGTGAATTTTCCTATATGTTTCTAACTACAGACTATAAATAAGTTAATCCATTACATTTTTTCTTTGATGGCTCAGCTGCATTGAGGATAAAGCGCAGGCCTGTTCGTATGAAGAAAGGTACATTAGTAAAAATATAACATGTATGAGAGGAGCAACAGATCTGGACACGAAATGAAAAAGCCCTTTTGCCTATGAGAAACCACAGCAGGTCCATAGGCAACACCTGTTTCTGTCCATGATCCTAGGAATATGCTTATGTGGAATCAGTTTAATGAGCTACTTGATAGATGATAGGCCTTCAAAGTAAAAGCCCCAAACCAGCATTAATACTGATTTTGATTCTCTGGATAACTGACATGTTATTGCAGAGTTTCTTGCACTGACCAAAGCTGCTTTATGCTCTGCCAGCTGCTTAGAGGTAGCCACGCAGTGATTCGAGCTGGCATTACGAATCACCTGAAAATGAGCTGATCACAGTTTCAGCCTGTTTGTCCATGTCTGACCACACTTTTTTTTTTTTACAGAACTGGATGACTCTTAAAGAGAGGCACAAAGCTGCTGCAGTGAAGAAAGGTCTGATGATGACATTCGGCTTCATATTCTTATCACTGAGATCAGTGTCCAACAGGGGATTTTAAAGGTCATTTCATATATTAAATACATGAATGCAGTGCTACCATGAGTCAAAGTGTGATGCTTTTAAGTGTTTTTGCTTCCTGAGGAAACCACAGCAGCATTTCTGTTTAAAGCTCTAAACAAGCCTTGACCTTTGACATTAAAATGAAGAAATTTGAATGTTCAAAATACGAAAAACAATATGGGTAACCAAAATTTGGATAATTTCAACCAAATAGAAAATCTCAGATTGCAACGAAATATATCCTTGAATATTCAAACAGTTAGTTTAGTGGTAAAACCACAGACTAAGTGGATGAAGCCTCTGTGTCATTAGCCACTGGTCTGTGAATGGACTTTAGTTTGGTATTTTGATTGTTGCCATCCAGTTTTTGGGAAACTGAAGTGACCATACGTGGATAATAAGGTGCAGATGAGGAATAATGAGGGATGAACTCATCAAACCAATGCTACTCGATAAATGATGACACATACAGTTGTGTTTGATTAGTTATTAAATTTGCACAATGCACTACAACTAATTATGTCCAGGTGGTTTATCTTCAAAACTGAATGAAAAACTGTATAAAATAGTATAAGGCAAAGAGGTCATTTCCAAAATTAAAATTCAATCCCTGTATCTTGAACAGGACATTAGCTATGGAGACCAAAAATGGTTTCCATATGGTTATTTCTGCTGTGAAGTTAGACATTTTAACATGGATGTCAATGGAGATAAACTTGCTTTTAGAGCCTCAAGTGGCCATTTGAGGAACTGCAGTTTTAGCATTTCCACTGGCACAGTTTTGTTTGTTTGTTTGTTTAGTTTTTTATCGCCAGGAGGTTCCCACTTAGGTAAAACAACAACAAAATCTGGAGTATTTATGATCTACAAAACCTTTTTCATATTCTTTCCTCTGTCCCTTAGAAAAAGCAGTAGAGAAGAGGACAGTGAAAGAAGAGAAAACTAAAGGTACTGTATGGAACCAGCTTTAAAATTAAAGATATCTGTAAAACACAGCGGTGTGTTACTCTGATGGAAACGGTTTATTATCAGACAATATTATTGATCTTTTGCTGCTATTCACAGTGGACAGAGTTTTGAAAGAGATACAGCAGCCTGCAAAGAAAGGTATGATGATTAAAAAAACATAAATATATCACTGTAACATGATTTATGAGTTAATCTATGAAATATCTATTTTTGTGATAGAAAAAGCAGTGGAAAAGAAAGCTGCCAAAGAAGAAAAAGTAAAAGGTACTGTGTTAAACTGTACTGTATTAACATTCTTCACTGTAATGTGTGATTAACATTATCTTGTCTTTTTAACAGCAGAACCTGCCATATCAGACAGCTATGTTATGGATGGTACGTCCAAATACCCTTCTAACTAATGAAATTTCACAGATGTGTGCAAACTCCAAGCAGAGGGAACATGTTGTACTGATTCGATGACTCTCCTGTGTCTCCTCACAGACGAGCTGCCCTACTTCCAGTGTTTCTTTGTGGATGAGGATGAAGCCCAGTTTCCATTCTATGCTTTTTCACCACTGATATTTGAAACTTCAGCCTGAATCCAGTCTGAGGTTTAGTCAGTTTTATTGATAAAATGCCCAGCGCTGCTGAAATGCAGTCTGCTGTCATCGTGGGTCTTCAGGAGAAAACCCAGGCAGCAGAGCATCATGGGTAATGGACCGATTTGATTTTCTTTCCAGATTTGGTTGAGATCTCACACCAAATACATGGCAGCCAGTGTCATTCCTTTCCTTTCATTTTATTTTATTTTTTTATCTTGATATTGATATAATGGATGTCCAGTATTAAATGGAACAATCTATTCTACTACCTGTGGATCATCCATTTACCTCATAAATGCAGATAATACATCTACTGTTAAGAGCCTTTGTGCTGCATCATGGTGCAAATTGTTTTTAAAGGAGTAAATTGTGCTGTAAACAGGGTACAAATATGCCACATGTACAACTGAGGCCCTGATCGCTCTGAGCCCAGGTTACTTGAAAAGTGGTTGGTACAGTTGTGTTCCTTTATTGCTTTTTTTTTTTTTTTTTTTTTTTTTGCTTCACTACATAATAGACATGTACATATGTCCATAATGCGTATTATTCATTACACTTTTTTTTTTTTCATTTTTTTTTCTTTCTACCAGAGGAATCACCTCTAATTTACAACTTTTTTGTTATTTTATTTTTACATTTCAAAAGGAAATGACCATGCACTGTATATGAGAGCTCCCAAACATAACTGCCTGACTTGTTGACAGTTAAAGTCTTATTAAACTACACCATCTACACACTTGTGCTAGTCCTTCATGTTAATAATGGCTACGATCAACGACTCTGCTCTAATTCCTTTACCCGTTAGTGTATGACTGTGATTCTCTCTGAAGCACATGGGATTATTTTCAGATTTATTTCAGTCAAAGGGATGAGCGCTGTCCAGAAACTGAAGCTGCGTGATCGACCAAAGATGCTGTTAAATCAGCGTGACAACTAAGATAGAAAAAAGCTTTTAATGAATGGAAAACCTGACGTAGCTAAACATGATTTAGTCGCAGCGAGTCGGGTTAAGTGCCTTTGCTCAAGGAACGTAGCACAGTGGCTAAATAGGGGATCCAACTCACAACCCAACATCTAAACAGGATTTATAATAACTGAGCGTCCTGTACCAGATTTCAGATTGATCATGAATACCTGCAATTGGACTCGAAGCCAGGTCATGTATTCGAAATCTCTGAAAAATGAATAGAAAGATAATGCACCACTGGTGTTAACGTGGTAAAACGTTATATCTTCATTATGTGAAAACATTGTGTGCTTATTCTCAGAGTTGTGACAGAGGGTGTCACATGTTTGGACAGATTGACGGTTGTAAACTGGACTCTGGTACATTCAATCTCAGCTTGTACCAGCCTTTGTTTACATGTGACTCTATACATTTTACTCCATATGTTGTCTAGAAGACAGTTAGCACTAATCCTGAAGCTATACATAATCTTTTTAATGAGATACAATGAAAACACACTATTCATTGAAAGATGGTGCTGTAATTTCCAGTCAAGTCCAGTATGAAGATGGAGTTTGGTGGATTTTTATTTAAGATGCTCCATTATCAGTGATGAAGTGGGCATCCGGTCTTTGAATATTTCTATGAGGTGTTACATCTAAGTGAATATTTTTGCCAAATAAGAGACGTATATTATATGATGGAATAATAAAAAAAAATTTAGACAATGACATGTTTTAATATCTCACTGAAACCAGGTACATGTGCAATAAATAAATGATCTCAGTGGTCAAAGCACTGTATGTGACTGAAAGTGAAGAACTGTGCATGTGTGTGTGTGTGTTTGTTTTAAAACCAGACATAAGAAATAAATGTTTCTCAACCAGAATCTTGAGAATTACAACATTAACAACAGTATATTACTTGAACTGAAGAATGAAGTTATTAAATACCAGTAAATGACACATTTTGGTGTTACTAACATATTAACAACAACACTGCTTGTATTTGAAGTAACCTCATTGTAAATAGTAAAGGACTGAAAAATAGACAATATTTGCTATAAATCTGTTTTTATCCCTGAGAAAATTTTGTGTATTATTTGTCACTTCCATCTTCGATATGTTTGTGTATAGTAGTGACATTAAAAACATAGAAACGCACATTTCTTTTGTTGTCTCTTCTTTCTTATTTAAACACTTAAAACTTCAGTGTGTAACATTTAGGGGGTTTAGAGGAGACCCATTATCATACTCATAATTATTACTTTATTATTGTATAATGTCCCAAAAATAAGATTTCTGGTGTTTGTGTTGCCTTAGAATGGCCTGTTTATTTCTACAGAGAGCCAGCATGTTTCAGTAACTCAGTCTTTTTTTTTTTTTTTTTTTTTTTTTTTTTTTACATTTTATACTACTAGATATACAGAGTTATGGTATGTAACTGTCACCATCTACTGTATATCTCACCAGAGTTAATACGTTATATAAAAATATTCAGACCTGTCACACCTACAGCTCGTAGGACTTCCCATTTCGGTTGACTTGCAATAATTATCACAGTAAATGCCAAATCAGTGTGTATTAGAAGTTTAAAGGTTGATTTTCACTCCAAGCTGAAGAAACCAGACTTATATGTGGTTTAAACTGATTATTTAGAGTAAGAATGTGATAATATTTAATAAATCTAGAGGCAGAACATTAAAACTATTATATTAAAAAAAAAAAAAACAGTGTTGGGTAAAAGTGAAAACAAACTGAAGCATTTTCTATGCATTTTGGATGACAAAGTTAACCATGAAACACCTGAATTCAGTGTATCCAGTACTTGTGTCCATATATTGTGTCTATTTAACCAAAGCTCAGAAGAGGCATAAAAAAAGATTGGTTTTGATGAAAGACTTTTTTTGGTTTAAGAAGCCAATGTAAGGGAGGGTGAGATGAGGGGTATCCAGTTAGTTGCAATCTTCAACTTCACCACTCGATGCCGACATACTGCACCTTAACCCTTTCATGCATGAAATATGAGAACCTTAATCAACATTTTTTTTCCAGAGTGTTTTTAATCTACTTTAGGCATGAAAAAAAGAACAATTTTATCATACTCTAATACTAGTTTTTACTCATTTCATGGAAATAATACATTAAAAAAAATTTAAAAAAAAACTTTTTGTTTAAGAAAATTAGCTGTTGATTTACACTCAAACAAGTTAGTACAGATCAGGCTTATCAAGAACAGCAAAGTCAAAGAATGGTCTGAATATCAATGTAGATGATGCATGAGCATCACTGTGTTGGCTGATATCCTCCTGAGACCTAGGAAAGTGAAAATTTTCAGCTTTTTTACATTAAATAGTCATCTTGATTAGAAACTGCATGATGCAATAGTTTTTCAGATAAATTTTTAAAATCATTTATTTATTTTTTTAATAGAATGTTCTTTGCAACGAGCAGCATTTTTTTAGTAAAACTGGCAAACTTTTGTCCCCTACAGAGGACAAAAATGCATTGCTGGGTCTCAGGAGGACATGGAACTAAACCCATGAACAAAGAAGAGAACAGCTGGAGAATAGGTGTCCACTGTAGTGACCACTATGCATGAAAGGGTTAAATAAAGTTAAATACTAGCTGATATTTCTATTTTGTCCCAGTGTCATATAAAATTAAACATTTATTTACACTGTTGCCCAAGAAGTTGGAATCGATTTATTTTCCCTCCTCATGAGATGATTGTGACAATGTGATTTATTCTTGATAGATAAATTACTGGGACTCAGTATGGAATCACTGCACCAGGTCAAAGGGGATAACTGATGTGTATAAATAGGGATAAAAAGAGGAATGTGTTTGAAAACAAAATTTTTCCAACAGTGTAAATTGTGCTTTTTTTTTTATTAGCAAATAAACAGTCATTATACTTTCTGTTATTCATACTTGCATGTTGGAGAAATATCACTGTTAATTTAATGAACACATGTAAAATCTATAGTTCTATTCTGATCCAGGTGTTTGCTTTTGCATGTTACAAATGTATTTCTTTCCAATCAGAACTTCTTTAACCCATAAAGACCCAAACATCCACTGGTGACCATAATCATTCACTGATATAAAATGTTTAATGTCTGTTCATCCAATAATCCTATCAATCCATGTAAATAATTGATGTCAAATGCAGCTTGTCATCTTTTCATGGTCATCAGATATGACGTTCAGAGGCTCCGTAGTTACCGTGGAAACACTGTCATCTTCAGCACATTGATTCACCAGCAAACCCATGGAGTTTAATAAATGACAGTGGTTGGAGATGCTTATTTTATGTTCAGTTTATGATATATTTTGGATAAAAATATATGTTTAATCTTCAATTTTCTATTTTGGATACAATAACCCTCAACTTTAATCTGAGGTTTTATAAACATCTACATAATCAGTACATTAAATATAGACAAATACCTGATTTTCCCTTAAAACTGAACTAAAACTAAATACAGAGAATATTATCAGAGTAAATGGTGATAAATTAGTTAGGAAACGTTAAAAATAGAAAAAAAAAATATTTGAGACATGTCATAAAAGTAACACTGGGTCTTTATGGGTTAAATCCTTCACACTAGACTTTAAAAAAAAAGTGAAGTTACCTTTTAACATGAGCACTGACCAAATTAAAATCACTTCCACACAGTATGTGGTTGTGAACGGGAGATAGAGTCAGCACAAAGGAGGATCTAGAGTAGGTGGGCAGGTCCTTCTCTAATGAGGCCAGACAGAGGTTACTACAGGTCAGTCTCCAGCACTGACACAGATTTCACAGAGAAAAAGAGAAAAAACCCTGCTGCTCTTCTGGGAAGCATACCTAAACCCACCAAGGACAGAAGACGCTCCAGTAAACTATCATCCTACACCATCATGGAATACGATAAACTCTGTTTTTGACCTTTTAAAGTAACACAGTGAGATCATGCTGCTGTATAATCCTCAAACTCGTCTTTGAGCTGGATAATTAGGCACATGGATTTGCTTAGTGTTGTGAGAATCAGTGCAATTTTGGGTGTACTACAACTAGAGCATAAAGACGGGGTTCGATCCAAATTAATTCAGTGGGTAACAGCCAAATGAGTTCCACTCCAGTTACCACAGTTTCTTTGTGTCACTGTCTATTCAGAGGTAGCCAAAAACTTGGCAGCTTGTGCGATGAGATGAGAAGAATGACCTCTTGTAGTCCCACTGTTCAGTAGGCGAGACACAACTCACAGGGCAGTGACAGAGGGCTGGGGTCTGATTCTTACAGTGTGGGAAAGATGAAGGATGGAACCAATGAAATGTCCTTAAAATACTTGTACCAGGACCAGTGAATCTAATCTTCAAACCTAACCCTCTTTGGAGACTTTTAACAGGTCTCAAGACTTCAGAGTGGATTGTATTCAATCTGTATTCAGTATCAGTCTCACAGTTTAAGTTTTACATGTTTTTGTTGGTGCTTCTCATTTTAAAACCACTGATCTCTAGAGCAGAGAGGCTTTGGAAATATTCAAAGCATTTCCATTAAAACTGCTGTTACTCTGAGACTGTCTGCAATCATGACACCATTTTTTCCACAAATGCAGCCACATTTGTCCTCTTTCAGACCGTGTGGCAACCAAAGCCTTGGGATTTACACAATTTGAGCAATGAGCCTGAAAGTGATAGGAGTTCCATCCACCCACCCCTCTCACCCAACAGTAAATTAGAGCTGTTGATTCTGTTCAAATCCAGAGAATGCACTCTTTCTGTGTTGTAGTTTTTCCCCCACAATTTCATCTAAATCTTTATAAAATTCATATCAATACATTCAGCTATGTTTTCTGTCTCTGCTGGTGATCTGAAGTTCCCACTGTGTCTAAGAGGCCTCTGAGTGCTCAATTTCACAAAATATTGCTGTACCCACATAAAACGCAAAAATGATTACATCTCACTGCAAATGGTTCAATACACTGTTGTTTCTGGTGGATTTAGCAGCAAGTTTTAAGTGTGATTTGTTTTGTCAATTTTACCACATGTTCCTGCTGACTTCTCCTAAATGTGTCTATGTTGTTAGTGATCTAACACACTGTAATACTCAGACTGAGTCTTAGGCCACCTCTAGGTTAGTTGGTTTCACATTGTCTTTTCTACAGATACAAAAAGAAAATACAGAGAATAATTGCCTTAAAAGGCACATAAGCAACTGAACTAAATGGGCTCTAAAAGTTAAAGTCAGTGTTTATTGTGAACCCATGACAAGAAGCAGCACAAACAGAAACATCTGACATGTGTTAGATGAAACCCAGTGTAAAACATCAGAAAATTAATTGAACAAAAAGGGTTAAAGCCATATTAAATGTAAAGGGAAGTCATACTAAATACTACCACTATGGTTTATAGAAACTGTTTTTCCCTGTAACTTTAGTTTTTGCTGATGTACATACTTCACATATATCCAGATTGTATCTTAATACAGAGACTGAGAAATGCATATGTTCATTACAGCTTTACTAAACCAACAAACCTGATGTTTGCCCGGAGCTTTTGCACAGTACTGTAAATGATCTATATCTGAGGTCTTATGTGCGTATTTAGTACATGTGTACCCTGGTTAGTACATACACACCTTGTGTGCAACAATACGTACACAGGGTGTGTATGCTGCCTTCCTCCCACTGTCCAAAGACATGCACTTTAGCAGGTTAGCTGGTCAGACTAAAATTGCACATAAGTGTAAATGCAAGTCTCTGTTGTGTTCATCTGTACTGTCCCTGCGATGATTTGTAGACACATCCAGGGTGTACCCCAACTTTACCTGTTAGTAGTTGGGATAAACTCCAGCATCCTGCAGTGATGATGATGATGTAAATATGTACATAGTATTTAATTTAGAATTCAAATACTTTATTTATAAAATTTTTATAAATGCCAAATTTGGAATTTTTCTCTTTGTATTTTTCATTTTCACACGGTGTTTTTTTCTATCTGTCTTTTGTCTCTGTGATTGCGTCTTATATGTTGCTGCTGTTAACTTTGAAATTTCTCCATGGTGGGATAAATAAAGTAATCTTATCTTATCTTATCTTATCTTATCTTATCTTATCTTATCTATCTTAACCCTCTCAGAGATTAATCTTTCAGAAATGAATGAATGAATGAATGAATGAATGAACGAACATGTATGTACTGGGAGATAATGCCATCATTTTCTGATTTCTTCAGTCTGTCTGTCCAGATGAAACACAAACTGGAGTTTTTGGCAATCTTAGAAGGTGTAAAAGACACAAAAACATTAAAATACACTTTTAAAGAAGCTAGAGTTGTTTTCATGTGGATAATGGGCCCACACCGAGAAAAATGTTTGCAAAATATCAGTATTAGTGTGGACAAGCCATCAGCTTCAGCGTCTGTGCTTTACTGAGAAAGTGACAGGAGTAACCATAGAAACCATTCACCTGTGCCAACATTGTAGGTGTCCAGAGTTCCACACTACATGCTAATTAGTGGCTAAAACAGTACACAGGTTTCTTTTTAGTATGTCTGACACCATAGTATGAAACCAATAATATGTCAGCTGCATACTATTATAGTATGCAAACTCTAGCATAAAAATCCCCACAATGCAATGCAGTCACAGTGACAATGGACAATAACAGACGGCAGTAACAGAGCCCAGTGGTGGTCAGTATTACACAGATGCTGGTGCAGTTTGCACATTTACAAAGTTACCATTAGAGTAAATAGTTTTACAGTAAAACAGTTAGTGGTATTTCCCAGATGGAAGTAGGGGTGAGGGTGGTTACCATGGTTACGTGCAAAGAAATAACATCGGTTCATGCCCTGAGCAGCATCTGGAGAGATACAGTCATGGAAAAATTATTAGACCACCCTTGTTTACTTCAATTTCTTGTTCATTTTAATGCGTGGTACAATTAAAGGTACATTTGTGTGGACAAATATAATGATAACAACAAAAATAGCTCATAGTAGTTTAATTTCAGAGCTGATCTATCCATTTTCCATGTTTACTTGATAATAACCAAAATCACTTCAGTTCTTACATCAATATCTATGGCATTGTACTGACAAAAACAGTGCTTTTAGGCATTCCATGTTTTCTTTTCTGTCTGTTTTAGTCACATGATACACACAGGAGTTAGTACTTGATTGCATAACAGTTGTTTTTGATGACTTTGATGGTCTAATCTTTTTCCATAACTGTATGTTGTACCTCATCATTGATGTTTTGTAGAGTAAATAGTATTGGATTTTGAATGGATCCATACACTTCATCACACAGTTCCTCCACTGTTAACCCTTTCATGCAAAATGGTCACTACAGTGGACAGTTATTCTCCAGCTGTTCTCTTGTATATTCATGGGTTTTGTTATTTTAGTTCCACATCAGCCAACACAGTGGACACTTATGCATCATCTCATACATTGTAATTCATACCATTACTGTAACTTTGCTGTTCTTGATAAACCTGATCTGCAGTAACATGTTTCAGTGTAGATCAATTATTTGTTAGAAAAAAAAAAGGTTGTTTTTTTTGGGTTTTTTTTGGCATATTATCTCCATGAAAAGAGTAATAATTAGCATTAGAATATGTTAAAATGTGAGAAAACATCAGATTTTATTTCATTGTTTTAATATCAATTTCTGATATTGGGTTTTAAACACGTTTCTTTACTTCAAAAATTAAATCCATGGACATTTTTGTAACTCCATGAAAAAAAAAAACAACTTGATCACATTGTTTTTTTCATGCTTATGGAGGAATAAAGACACTCAAGAAAAAAATCTGAACTAAGGTTCTTGTAATTAATGCATGAAAGGGTTAAACTTCCTTTTGTTTTTACTGATGAACAATGAACAGC
This sequence comes from Sphaeramia orbicularis, assembly GCF_902148855.1. Classification (NCBI taxonomy): domain Eukaryota; kingdom Metazoa; phylum Chordata; class Actinopteri; order Kurtiformes; family Apogonidae; genus Sphaeramia; species Sphaeramia orbicularis. The sequence continues at coordinate 31,080,731 of NC_043978.1, forward strand.
AGGTACATTCATAATTCCTGTCGACATGTTCTGGTTGACAGATACTATGTTTAGACACTGAACCACTGACCGTCCTCTATTGGATTGATTCCCACTGACCACGTCCAGTTCAGTGTCCTCTCTCACCACTATCTGCCTGTCATGCCACGGTTGGCCCACGCCATCGAATGATGCCTCTACGTAATGACACCACAACTTAAACCAGATTATCCCGAGGCCGGTGACATCACTCGCCTCCTCCCCCCTCCCCCTCTGCAGCTCTCTGCCGTCCAAAGCCATCTGGAGGTTATTAGCGGACGTTCCCTGTCATGAGTTCAACGGCCACAGCCTGCACCATCACCCTGCAGCTGTCACCTGGATCTGGACCATCACAGGGACAGGCCTGTTCCACACTCCACTGTGACACAGGAGTCTGAACACAGAGTTGTACGTTCTCCCTTTGAAAAGACTAAACTGAAACATCACACATTGAGCTTTAGACACATCCTTATTGTTTCGTTTATCACAAGCGATACAAAGAATGAAACAGTTTAGCCTCCAACACCACGTTGGAATTTCTTACAAAAGATCTTAGAAAAGAATTCCCAAAATATTTATCTCAAGTATAAATCACTGCATATTGTAAAAACGACCGATACAAAATAGTTAGGGATGCTGGTTTAGTAATTGTTTGCAGTGCTGGGATGGTTTCTGGGTCTTTAGGTTCTCGTACGTACGGACCGCCTGGACGCCCTCAAAGGTCAAAGTCTGTCAAGAAGAAGAAGAAGAAGAAGCAGAAGTCTGTCAGAACTACAATAAGACAGAACACGCTGAACCATAACTGTAATCAGAAAATGTAAATGAAGCAGGTTTGACTCCATACACATGAGATGAATGAAACTGACCAAACTACTTTACAAATGGAAAGCATTATTTTTATTTAGTCTGTCAGTTTGTTCCCTCCTCATACATTTGTTTACAGAAGACATGAGAGCTTCAGTTTTTAATTAACTTAGTGACTTTTTCACCGACTTGAATTATTTATTCGTTGTTTCCTGTATTTTGATGATAAAATTATAACTGTGGTGCTTTAGTGGAACATCTTTGGGATCTGCTTTTATTTATGACATTTTAAAAACTAAAAACAAGAAGTGATTCAGTTTGTGAAATGCTCTTTTAATTTTATTTAAACTTTTTTGTTCCATTTCTATGTCAGTTTAGTGTTGATTTTACAAGTACATGAGCAGTTTTACTTTCCTTTCATTTAGATGAAAAAGGTGTACGAAATAATCCAGGATTTTGCAAAAATAACTGATACTGATTTGCTGTTGTTTGTTTGATTATTGATTTATTTACTGCTGGCTGTAAAACAAATGACCCCTCTGTGATAATAAAGATATTTGAACCTTGAAACCACTGATTATTCCAAAGTCCTGTATTGCAAAATCCTTTCATCCTTATTGGGATAAAAAAAAAATGCTGTTATATTTAGTTCATGTTGCATTGTTCATTGGTGTGTATTAAAAGTGTATTTCAATCAAGTAAATGATCTTTAAGACTAGTTTTGTTTTAGTCATAGTTTTCATTCATTATAATAACATAACCTAACATTTGTGAATACGTTGTATTACATAATTAATTCCTACTCACTCCATATCCATTTGTTCTCTTTCTTCTACCTTATTTTATTTAACTTATCTATCTATGATTATTAATTATACTTAATTTATGACTTATTTACCTGTTTTATTATATATTTTAACTCTATTGTCATACATGGCACAAGAATTTCCTTCAGGATTAGTAAGATTCTGTCTTATATTTAGTTCATGCTGCATTTTCATTGCTATTTTTCTTTTCTGTGTCTTAGAAAACCGTATTTTAAATAAAGTCGCTACTTTTTTGTTTTAGTCATAGTTTTCATTGATTATAACCCTGTTACACATCCTATTACTCTTCATTTGTCAATTTATTTTCCTATGCTGTACAATTTATGGCTCATTTATAGTCTCTCCATATGGATTTTTTTCTGCTCTTCTACCTTATTTTACATAATTTATCTATCATTATTATATTCATAGTTACCGTTGACTTATTTGCTTGTTTATTCTAATAATCTAACTCTGCTGTTAATATATGGCACAAGAATTTTCTTCAGGATTAGCAAAATTTTGTCTTATTTCATGTTATATTTAGTCCATGATGCATTCTTCATTGATATTTTTCTTATATATAGTAAAGTGTATTTCAATTAACTAAATTATTTTCATGTCTGGTTTTTATTTCAGCCTTGTACATAGACTTCTCTTTATTTGTCAATATATTCGTCAAATATTGTACAATTTATGGTTAATTTACAGTCCCCTTATGCATTTTTTTCTTCTCTTCTACCTTATTTTACTTCATTTATCTCTGGTTATTATTCATACTTAGTTTTAGACTTTTTTACCTGTTTTATTCTTGTATTTTTTAACTCTGTTGTCAATACGCGGCACAAGTTTTTCCCATCAGTGTCATTAAAGTTCGGTCTTATCTGTATCTAATATTACATAATGTCATTCGTCTTACCATCACCATCTTCCCATCCTTGATTTCTCGGACAAATTTGGTCTCTTTCCGTCCCACTTCTGCGTCTGGACAAATTTGTCTCCATCCATGGTGAAAGTGGACTGCAAACCAGAGACAT